>NC_133207.1:12684321-12916821 GCF_958299795.1 Porites lutea | reverse complement strand
TTATAAAACATTCTTACGCCCATCAGCTTTCAAATGAAGAAGTTATTTCTATTTATTCTCGGTTTTCACATGACGTCACCAAAAATTCAAACTACGGAATTATTGATTCTTCTGAGTTTCTAATTTCATGAGGTATTACAGCAACTAAACACCTTCATTTATACAAATATTCGGATTCGAAAGGGTCTTTGTTTTTCGAGAAAGGACACTTGAATTTCTAGGCTTTTGCGGGACGCAGCATCTAGCCGGCGGCGGGGAAAGCTCTCATGTGCGGATGATTTTGCTATCTAATTATTTCTTGTCTCAGAATAAATATTACTTTATCTTTATGAGTTCTTCAAGCGATGAACTCACGCGTTTGTAGGAAAACTGAAAAGCAGAAATCCAGGCTGGTTTCCGGCGGCCATATTTGTGCCCCTCAAAGGGACACCAACATGGTATCTCCATACAAAGCTTTATAAATTTGGGTAAAACGTTTTTCCAAATATCTCGCATATAAAATATCGCACAGACCTGATTGTTGGTGAGGCCTTTTGTATATTTATCCCAGATTGTGGACTTTCTGTATTGAATGGTTTGCATTATTGTTTTTTTTTCCATGGCGTAATTGTAAAACAGAGAATGAAAGTTTGTCCTATATTTAAATAAAACATCTGAAAAATGTTATGGAGAATTTGGAAAAATGCAGGAGTTTTTGTTTTAACCAATTAAATATAGTCTTACGATTAAAAAGATAACTAAAACAAAATTAAAGCCAATTTTTTTTTTTTACACCCAGGCTTTTTCTTCATGTGATAAGTTTGGATTCTTGTTATAATTGAAGTTCCAAGTAGAAACCACAAAAAATTGCCCCTAAGTCACTGTGGGCAGACCATTTAGAGCTAGCAGTAATTAAAGAACATCACTCGTGTCTTTTTCATTCTGCTCCAATCTTTAAAGTTAGCATTAATGCGAAAACCGGGTCATTTGGTTTTCCACAGATTTTTTCTTTTTGGCGAAGGTCGTAATTGCCGATCCAACTGCATCGTTCACTCTTGCATTTCTGAATGAAGACAGCGAAAATTATAAAACTTGGGCCGCTGACTGTTTGACTCAGGTAAGCTTAGGAGCTCCGTTACAGTTTCTGCATCTTGAAGAAATTTAATACTCAAGCTATATTTGAAGATGATGGACTTTGTATTCCGCTGGTCACCGTTACTTAATCCCATAAAGAAGGTTTTCCAAGCAATTACATGTACAATTCCAGCCAATTCCAAAATCAATTAGACCATCAGTGAAGCAGCGCACTATTTTTAATAATAGCGGCGTAAAAATCAATACCATAACGGGAGCGTGCGCGCCTAGTTAATGACATCTACGATATGCCCATAATTTAAGAAATTGAATTTTGTTTTTTGCCTTGTGGAGGGATATCTTTCTTTTGCCTCAACAGTCGCAAAACAGTTTTATTTAAAAGTGAAGTCGACGATCGTGGCAAATTGGGGTGGGTCTTGAGCAAATAGCTATCTGGTAAAATGAAAACGGTTATAAGTTTTTCATTTTTGCAAAGGCTTAATTTATTTGAGCAAGGGTGGCGCAGTGGTGAGAGCACTCGTCCCCCAGTAATGTGGCCGGGTACGAATCCTGGCGTCGATGCCATATGTTAAAGTTTGTCTTTAGTTCTCTCCATTGCTCCGAGAGGTTTTTCTCCGGATACTCCGGTTTTCCCCTCTCCTCAAAAACGACTACCTCCAAATTCCAATTCGTTCTGGAACGCACGGACTCGTTTCAACGAGTTCTTCCGAACTTCCAAGTGCTCCGTGGGTAAACGAATTACAATTTACAAATGAAAGAAGTAATTTCGCTTGTTCGTCTTAATTGTAATCAGTATTTTCAACATTTTTCGCAACCTGTTCCGTTTAGATAAGAGACGTTGTGCAGTTTGTTCCAGGATTCCTTGACTTGAAGTTCAAACGTTTTCGGTGAGTACCAAAGTTAGTTTCGTACTTCACATATTGTTGGCCAATGACAGATAACCATATAACTAAGTGATACCTAAGGGAATGTTAAATGAATGTATGCTAAAATAATCTCTGTTGTTTTTGTATTAGACTGAGTACTGATTCTAACAAACTGTCGGTGCGCGTTGAGGTCGAAATA
This sequence comes from Porites lutea, assembly GCF_958299795.1. Classification (NCBI taxonomy): domain Eukaryota; kingdom Metazoa; phylum Cnidaria; class Anthozoa; order Scleractinia; family Poritidae; genus Porites; species Porites lutea. The sequence continues at coordinate 12,914,682 of NC_133207.1, read as the reverse complement.
CACTGTATCAAGGATACTGCCGACTACATAGAAGAGAAGCTACGTATATCCGTCAAATCTAGTGACAGTATGTTCACATCATACATGGACTTTCAGCATCCTGGTAAATGAGCCAGTTTTAAAATTTCATTTGTATTTTAATTCGAAAAAAACAACAGGGCACTACATAATTCTGTATTATATATGCGGCAAAGGAAAAGTACTGGAACATAATGCGCATGCTACATATTAGGGGTGCTGGATCACTGGAAAGTTTTAGGAGTTACCTTAAATTTGTCCCTTTTCAGACGCGCCTTTTTTAATCAATAATGTGGCTGTAATGTTTTTTTAAATCTCAATTGTTTTTATCTTTTAGTTTTTCTTAGGATTTTTGGGTTTTCTATTTTAACATCTAGGACTTTACATTGTAGTTTTTAAATGTTGGTTTCAACTATGTAAATATAGGGCCTTTAGGTTCTTGGGAAAAGCACTTCTTAAATGTCTCATTATCATTATTATTATTATTATTATTATTATTATTATTATTATTATTAAAATTATTATTATTATTATTATTATTATTATTATTATTATTATTATTATTATTATTCTCTTGCCAGGTCTTGATATTTAGCAATTTTCTCTTTCTCCTTAAGTTCCAACCTAGCGTCTCCTGGTACAGCTATGTTAATAATTTGGCAAACTGCTTGTTGTTTGTCTCCTACAACGTTAACCAGGTCAGGTCTATTGTGGTCAAGCTGGGGATCAGTCTACATGCTAAAATCCCGAAGGATTTTCACTTTCTCAGGCTCTCAAGCTTCCAGGGACATGCTCATACCACTTGTCAGCAACTTCCAATTTGTACTTAACGCACAGGCATCAATGGACACCTTTTGCAACACCATCATGTCTACCTTTATATTCTTTCTTAGCCAGTGCTGAGCATTCACAAACTATGTGGCTTATAGATTCCTGGACACTCTTGCACAACCTGCATTTTGAGCTCGCAGCCTGTTTGTCAATCTTTGCTTGCTACTGCATTGGTTCGAAATGCCTGGTCCTGGGGCGTTGTTAATAATCCTTCTGTCTCCTTCTTAAATTCCCCCTTCTTTTAAATCACGTCCAAGAGATATTACTTATCACTCCTTCTGTATGCCTTACAAACTGGCCATGCAATGGTTTTTTCTTCCATTCCGCCATTCTCTCATCATTCGTTGCTTATACTGCAAGTGAGTTAGGCTTCAAAACGTGGCAGGTAGCTTTCAACGGCATTTCCTGACTCTGCAAAACAAATTATTCAAACTCAACTGTTCCATGTTGACACAATCCGCTGCACTAATCAACCCACGTCCACCTTCCTTCCTTGGCAAGTATATTCTACCTGTGTTTGCTCGAGAGTTTAGAGCCCCATAGATTGTGAACAGTTTCTTGCATTCCTGTCAATAGCTTCCACCTCCGTTTTCTTTCACTCCAAGATACCTGCACTAACCTAGAGAGATGCAGCTCTTTCATTAATAGCTGCCACAAAATTGCTTCCGTTCAACTTCGATTTCAGAATGGATCTTATCCTGTGAAAGTATTACTTTGTCGGTTTTGCTTTCATTTCCTCCTAAAAGACATCACCACAACCAGTTGCAAAAATGATGAAACACTCCCACGAAAAAAACGACCTTCCTTGCTTCAAATCGCTCCTGGTCACAGGTCTGTAAAATATAATACTGACTTCCCTCCTCCCTCCAATTCAAAGTTGTTCCTCCACGTTTTGAGTATGGTCTTGTATTGCTAGCAACTTTGATAAGGGGTGGAGGGGGGATCACAAGCACAAGATCATGGACAGGCCATTTATGCCAAAATACGGTACAGTGTCTCAAGTACTTTTGCAACTGGTTGTCTCATTTAAGGTGTACTTCAACAAGCGATTTCCACGTCTTAAATTCCCAAAACGAAGACTATAGCGACATAAATAAATAGAATGGCACTTTGTGTTGCTTTTTCCAGCCGATACATCATTGTCATTGATAGCAAACTGCCTAAAAAAGCGCTTAAGAATGTAATGACTTGTAAATTTTGCCTCAGTTTTGTTGTAACGCATGCGCCATTATCTACCGTGACATAGCTTAAAGTTTCGGCGTTGTAATTAAACTCTGAGAAGCGCGAATGCATAATAACAGCATAATTTTCCTTTTCTTGGTATCTAGAGATACTATAGTTGCGAATAAAGCAGCCAAACCTTCATTTTCACCCCTGCATCTGTAACGCAATGACATTTGATATGCAATGGCGTTATGTAATCGGTATACCGCGTGACTTATTTTTCAACATCGCTGTTAAAGTAAAACCGTTCAGTTTTTTTCATCTACTACAACAGTAAGAAATAGAATATATTATTATATTTATCTCATATGATGGTAGACCGTGTAGACCGTGTAGACCGTTGAAGCACGTAAATTCCTGACATTGCTGTGCTGGGAAATTGCTTTTCTTGGGGATAGTGTCTTCCTTTTTGGAAAGAAATAAATTTCCTTACCAAGTACAGAACTACAAAGCCACGTTATATGCGAGCTCTCGCGACTTTGTTACTGAAATACGCGCGTGAATTTTCATTATCTGATGCCTAGCCACACTCGGGCTTCAAAATCGAAACAAAGTTGTACGACGACCAAAGAGTAAACACAAATCCAAACTTGTGTTAAGTAAAGTAAAGTCGGCAACAGCTGCTTTTTAGCGTAACTTTTCTTTCCTGTAAATGGCAGGCGATAAAAGAGGAACCACGTCCACGTACTTATCCGAAACAACAACAAAAAGCTATCTCCTTGATCTAGCGGGGCATCTTACGTCACTTTCCTTCCATAAATAAACATCTTTAAACCGAGTTCGAAGAAAATATATTATTTTTCGCATCTCTGTAGTGTTTTAGGACCAAAAACCCCTTTCGTTCCAGCTTACTTAAGATGGTGTGGCATCTTTTGCCACGTGCTTCCTTTAAAAGCCCAATTTCTTGCATATTACCACATAAACAAAAGGGCCAACAACTGCCGTTTTTGTCTCGCCATTTTTAAACAGGCAAACCTACAAAAATGAAATACTGTTTTTTATAACCACCTCCTTAGGTGCTAAGAGTGCACCACGTTTTACCCCGTTTGATAATCGTGCACCACGGCTATAGGGGTATGAAGGACTCAGACAACCAGTTGCAAAAATGATGAAACACTCCCACGAAAAAACGACCTTCCTTGCTTCAAATCGCTCCTGGTCACAGGTCTGTAAAATATAATACTGACCTCCCTCCTCCCTCCAATTCAAAGTTGTTCCTCCACGTTTTGAGTATGGTCTTGTATTGCTAGCAACTTTGATAAGGGGTGGAGGGGGGATCACAAGCACAAGATCATGGACAGGCCATTTATGCCAAAATACGGTACAGTGTCTCAAGTACTTTTGCAACTGGTTGCAGCCTCTAACACGCTCAGATGCTTTTAAGCATAAAAATCCCTCCCCCTGTTCCAATGTGGAAATTTCCCTGCCTTCGGATAGCTTAATGCTGTCAAAACTCTCTTGAAGATTATGCGTGCACACTTCTGAATACCGAACTCCATTGCAATAACTTTAGGCCATACAGCTTAAGTTCGTCCAAAAATAGTAGGAAGTTAATCGGAATCTGGTCATTGCATAGGACATACCCAGTCTTCATCTTTCGGAGTAACAGTGTCATAGCAATGGCATAAAGCAATGGTGATAGAGAGTCCTATTCCTCATTTGATTCGAATTTCGCCAAGCGACTCCTTGCTTGTTGAGGTAAAGACATTTTTACACCCCTCCATACTTCTTCTCAGGAAATTTTGTACATTCTTAGCAGCACCAACTATGTGGGCATTCCATGATCCACGTGTGCGGGAGCATGTCGTACGCCTTCTTATAGTCAGTCCATGCTATCGCCAAATTTGCCTCCCTCCCCTTGCAATCTTTTATCACCATCTTATCAATTATCAACTGATATTTTGTTCCTCTAGATTTTCTTCTACAGCCTTTTTGCTCTTCGGGGAATAGCTTCTCCCTCTCTAGATGTTCATAAAATGGGAGCAGATTATTCCAGTGAACCATGTGCAAGTTAACGCCAAACACGTGATGGGTCAATAGTTACGTTGGGGTGTTTTCCACTTATCTTTCATAATTAAAACTGTTCTCCTGGCCGTCATCGAAGATAGTACTTTCCCAGTTCCAACCACGCCTGAAGTTTTTCTGTAATTCGGCTATGTAGGCTGCTAACGTTCGTAAGCCAAAAGCCTACATCAGATCAGGCCAGAGGCTTTCCAATTCGGAATCCTCTTTAACTGTGTTTTAACCTCTTGAACTTTGATCTCAATATTACTTTTTTCCTTGGAATATTCTACAACTATTCCCTCACATCATCTTATTAAAATGCTGCTTTCTGATTGTGGTGTGTTGGTTGGCCCCAGATATTACCCCCAGAAACCTATAGCTGCATCCGCATCACTGGTCTCCTGTTCCTTCTGTGCATCTCCATCACAGCTGATGTCTGTTATTGACAAACAGTCTGTTCTGCTTATACTGTAGTGAGTGACTCTCCCTTGGTACCTTTTCACCTCACCTTGTTGGCCTTTGCTATTAATTTCTGTTTCAGTTCCTCTATTACAACATAAACCCCTCTCTTGCAGGTGGTATTTACCCTGGAGCCTCTCCATTACTCCCCTTTTCTTCAATTGTTTCCCTTTTAAACTGTTCCAGTTTAAAAGATTTCTTCAAAGATCTTCTTTTCCACCACAGTTCCTTGACATTTCTCTGTCTTGCTGGTGTAACCCCTTAACCTCCTTGTTACGACAACCGCTCCTGCATACACTAAATATTTGTCTAAGTGTTGTCACTGCTCATCATTCCACCCAGCACCTTATCCACAATTCTATGTTTCTTCAATAAGCCTCTTCCTTTATACCCATCCTAACGCTGGTAGCGTCTGTCGATCAGACCTTTCTGCAATTTGCCTTAGTCTTCTTGCAATCTGCTTCTCTTCCTCTGTGGCACCCTGACCACTAAACCAATCCTTGTTTGCATCATCCCAGAGATCCAGTGTACTGTACTGATGGTAACTGTTCACATATCTCAGGCACACTGTCTGTGTTTGGTACCCCCGCATTATTATTATTATTATTATTATTATTATTATTCATAAGGCAGATTTGACGCCCCTGACTGTTTCGTTTTGTATATGGTGGTGGTGGTGGTGGTGGGGGGGGGGGGGGGAGGTTGTAGGGGTTGCTAGAAGGCATTTTTTCTGATTTTAACTCCTTGTAAAAACTTGGTTTGATGTAGTTTATTTCCTCTTTTTTTGTAGTGAACTCCACCTGCTCCTTTCCTGAGGCTCATATTAACCTCAACAAAACAATTACTGAAGCTACAGAGGTTTTGACGACGTCTAACATGATGCTCCGTGCATACGTGACTTTGTGCAACTCAAAGATTAAGTCCATTTCACATGCAAGATGGGAAATATTTTTTATTTTCAATGAAAACCAGCTTACGGACTCCTCGTTAAGATATGACGTCCATAACGGCAGTGAATATTTATTACAGCCAACAACATTTTGTGAGGACTGCTATCTCACATATCTTTTTGTGAGGTTCACTGCCCAAGTAAGCGAGTTAGGCATTAGAAATGTGGATGATTTCGGCGTTCTCAAAATTGTCCAACCAGAGCTAGTAGCAATTATAACTGGTCCCCAAGAAGCTAAAAAGGGGTTTGAGATGGACGTCGTGCTAAACGCCTCTGAATCATATGATCCTGATATTCGCAGTATGGGAACTTTGAGTTTCATCTGGAAATGCAAAAGAGACAAAGAGACTGATTTCAAAGTGTGTAAACACGGGAGGACAGCTGCTAATGGGACACTCCTTTTTGTGGATATTAATAGGTTGAAGTCTAATCACACACACGAGTTTAAACTCCTAGTTTCAAAAGGATATCGGAACACTTCAGTAGTTCATGGATTAAAAGTGTTTCCCGCTATAGACGTTACATTCAGGTTTGTAATACAAATGTCTCACAACAACCCTCAAAAACAAGCTTTTTGAATTATCAAGGGTCGATATTTACTATTTGAGAAATTAAGTCCGGGTGAAATCTCCATGGCTCTACCTCATTAAGTAAACTCGAAAAGGATCAGTTTTCTGGATTGATTTGTGATATTTTTTTGCTGGGAGGAACTGAGAACACTCCTTAAAAGTTAAACTTTCTCACAGCTGCAACCCCCTCTTGTCTTGGGTGATCTTAGAATATCGGTTTCGGTAAATGTACAAATTATTTATGCACTAGTTTTGAATAGTCTCATTGGGTACTGTGGTGAGCAGAACCTACTAGCTGCGAGTAAGAGGGAAGTTATCCCCTAGAAGAGCCCACTTCATTTGTAATTTTGACCAAGGTCGAGGATGATTATATTTCTAATGATTTTATTTTATTTTCAGATGCACTTCAAATTGTGGAAGGAAAGTTATTCAGTCTAAGCCCTTGAACCTCAACCTTGAATGTAAGGGACACCTATGCAATAACGTGACCATGATTACATGGAAGATCAGAGAATACGAAACGGTGTACAAAGGCAGACACTGGGAAACAATTATCCAAAAAAGTCCACCACTGAACAGTTTTGTTCTGAATAAACTCTCTTGGAGTACTGCTGTAACGTACGCAAGGGATATTTCGTTCAAAGTTAAAGCCACGATTAAAATCAAAGAACGATATGGAATCATTGACGAACACCATACTGAGGCATTTCATATGAATTCTCCGCCAATTCAGCTAGAAAACGCCAAAAGTGGTTGTTTTGTTGAACCGGAAGAAGGGTTTGCCGTGGAAACCACTTTTAATATCACTTGCCTGGGATGGCAAGACGAAGACATACCACTAACATATGAGTTCGTTTATAACACTAGCGTAGGCGTAGTTATAAATGCTCCAATTACGGGCATTGGAGTGAACAGGCTATCAACAACACTTCCAGTTGGTGACAGGCTTCAGGATTTCGAGTTCCCAGTAGATGTACATGTCAAGGATTCATATGGAGATATTACTGTCGAAAGAGTAACAGTCAAGGTATAATTGTCAGAATTGGTCCCAACGAGTTGTAAAATGCTGAGAGTTTCCGTGAACTAGTATCCAAACCAAATAGAAGTCTTCAGCACTTCTGTTTCCTCCTATGGCGTTCCTAGATGCTAGATGCACCGTTTAATACAAGGTCTGCTATTGCTTTGCGAGGAAATGCCCCTAAACCGCCACCTGGTCAGCTCATTTGGGAGAGCACTAGTCTGCTGAGCGGTAGGCCAAGGGTTCAAAACCTGGCCGGACCAACACTCTGGGTCTTTAAATATCTGTGAAGAATTTGACAATGCTGCTTTTGTAATGACATCTGCAAACGGTTAGACTAATCTTCTAGGATAAGGACGAAAAAGGTCCCGTCTCACAACATGTTCAGTTATTTGTTTCTTGAAGGACGAAAAAGAACCCACACCACTGTTCGAAAAGAGTAGGGGACGAAGAATGCGGTGGTGTTCAGCCTTTCCTGGGCTGGTTGGTTCTGTTTGGCGTTTTTACGTATTTTTTTTTCTGTTTTTAAATTAGGTTCAACCCAAGAATTCTGAAGATGTCAACAAAACTTTGTACAGGATTGCTTACAAAAAACCCAACAGACTCAACTATTTAATCACAATTAGGAAATATACCAAGGCGTGTGATTTAGCCATTTCCGTCCTTTCAGTTCTGGAGGCTCTAGAGGTAAACAAAACAATCAAGTCACACTTGAATCCGTGTCAGAAGCATTAAAAACAAGTCAATGTTAGGGACCGTTTTTTCTTTATTTTTTTTTTCTTTACCGATCCAGCCATCCTTATGAACATTGCAATCAACTAACGTTAAATAAACTCAAGTATCTGGAGCTGGAGAAAATCAAGGCTCTACATCTATACTTTTATGTATAAGGAGGATCTTTAGTAGGGACCGACTTATTTCTGGAATATATGTAAACGTACTTTTTGTCCTAGTAGAACATCCGTCCACTATTTGTGGTGAAGTTACATTTGATAGCTGTCAAATACATTTTGCTAACTCCTCCTTTGGTTTTCTTTCAGAGGTACTATGAAAAGAACCATGTTGGCCAAATGGTAAGCTATTCATTTTGTCCAAAAAACAAATAGTTCAATATGCGTTTTAAAATATGTTTAACTTCTCAATCAATGAAGGCTTTTATTACCCTTTAAAATCGTTTTTTAGGCAAAAAGCAACATCCTCGAAGAAACAAGGCGCGTGGAAATAAGTAGCAATGAACTTTTGTCGAAAGTAAGCATTATCTTAGCCATGGCTACCAGGGGTGATATTCCATTGGACTCACAGGTATTGTGTTCCTATTTTTTTAAGTTACGTCTTGGGGAAAAGCCAAAAACCTCTCTGTTTTTAGTGAAAAAGGAATGATCATGGACCACTACTAGATCATTTCTATCCATTTTGTCTCATCAATTATTTGTCTTTTAGTTCAAGAGTGCTGTGTTTGTTTAAGTAAGTCGTAATCGTAGGTTGGTTTCAAGTTCAGTGTTCAATGCTTAGTTTGAAAGACCCAATAACTTCTTACTCTTCGTACTCTTTTGTTTTAGCGATGTAAATATTTTTTAAGACAAACATGATGGAAACTGAATGTTACGATTATAGGAATTAGCACTACGTAAAATTCATGTGGGAATAGACTTCCTTTCCAAGCTAATAAATAATAACTCCGAAGACACTGACACTCTAAAAAAAGACGTCAACGAGAGAATGCTGTTTGGACTGGGTAACATTTTAAAGATGTCTTTGACGGACGCTACTTTTATTAAAGCGAGATCATGTTTGGAAAATGGGGAAAAGAATACAAAGGTAAGAAAATATACACATGTCGACTGTGTCGTGAATCGGTCACTTTGGTATCTTATTACCTATGCACTTCCCTTCATATTTCCAGCTATTTTTCACCTATTCAGGATTCGATGATAAAACACGATTGCTTTGTTAAACAAATAAGCAGGGGAAATAATTTGAGACATGCATGTAATAATTAAAAAGAAAACTCAAGTTTTATAATTCAGCTTTCTGCAAAATTTAACAAAAAGGATTGCATAGCTCTTGCAAATTGTTTATCAAGTGATCAAGACCAAAGCGACATGGCAACTCCAAAACCACCAAAAAATAAATCACGACCTCTCAAATCAACGTTTTATGCCGCAGGAAAGAATATACAATACTATCGATGTAACTTAATTCTTCAATGGGCCATTTGCACAATGACATCATTTACTACTACGACCAGAATCCTTCAGGGTTTTTCTTTCTTGTACAAAATACGGCTTTTGTCATAAATCTCGCTGGGATTACCAAATTTAAGTATGAAAAGAAAAACGAAAAGTATTCTGGTCGTAGTAGTAAAATGACGCCCTCGTGCAAATGGCCTATTATTGAAATAGCGATGCTCTTGTCAAAAACTGCCACTGGGCAGGAACAACTGCAAGCTCTAGTTAAAATTTACCGGTGTGTTTTTTTCATCGCTAATTTCCCTTCGTCCTTCAAATTAATCCCTGCTTCTTTTAGACCCCCCCCCCCCGGATTCAGTTTTCCCTTACTTAAAAAACACAAATAGTATATGATTGAGAGTGTGCGCTTTCAAGTGTTAGTAGTAACAAATGAATGATTTTCCACTATTCGGAGACCCGTGTTATGCGCACAGGATTCTGAGATCGCTATGGGGGCAAACATTGCGAGTCGCTACAAAGAAGTGCTTGGCGTAATGTAGTTTATCCGTCAAAAACTGTGTCTTTGGACTTAAAATAACGCATTTTCTTCGTGATTTTGTGAGAAGCTGAGGTGACTAATGTTGGTGCGTTGAAATATCAAGTTTCTGTGTGATTAATGCGCTAAACTCTATCAATAAACACTCCTTTCGTGAGGTTGAGTGTGAAATTTATGTTTACTGAATTTACACGGTGAACTATACATGAAGAAAAGGTCTCGAGATATATAGTACAAATTAAGGTCTAAATGTAGGGGGATTAGCTCATTTAAGCTTTTTATTTTTAATTACGTATGGTGATTTTTACAACGAGTGTAACTACGCCCGGCCACGATCAGCGCTGTGCGGTGCTGTGCGGGTTGTGTCACTGGATAACAACTAAAGGTGGTGTTTTATGAGGCCGTAAAAACAAAAACTCCTCCTTTACTTTGGTATAAACTAAGTAACATCTACGAAATATTCCATAGAAAGTACATGGTATTTGTTCATGAGTAGATAAGGAAAAATCGGACGAGAGAGTGAGAGAGATTCTATATCCTCCCACAAGTGATTGGAAAAGGCATTAGAACTCATTGGTGATCTGGTTCATGACAAAACATTTTGCTTGTGTGTTCTTGGTGAGGAGAAATCAATATACGGTCAACGTGGGGAAGATGTTTTTGTTTTTAAAGTTGCAGATCAATACACACCTCCGATGGTTGCCACTGCAAAATGCGACATTCTATGTCCAAAAACATTACTTTTAACGTAGAAATAACTCCACGCCTTACATTTCTTTGTAGCGACTTGCAATGTTTCCCCCCGGCGATCCCATAATCCTGTGCGCATAGCTAGCTGCACGATTACTGGAAAATCATTCATTGAATGGTCACTCGTCTGCTGCATTATAAATTTATTTCAACCCCAACCCGCAGTGCAATTTAATGTCGTTTTCTCGAAAGTAAGCACCAGAGTTTTTTGCTTCAAAATTTGCATATGAAGTCTACCCCGTCTTGTTGCTACTTAACTTTATATATGCTTCCCTTTGTAGGACAAAATAATTGCCCAACAAGTTTTTGAAGAGATACGGAGGCTTCGAAACTCCATGGAAAATACCACGACCAATTATGAGCGCATGGTTCATGTTTACGCTGGTAAGCGAGAGAACTTAAGATATCTTTTTTTGTGAAAATTGATTTTGATCAGGAAACGTCCCTGAAAAGGGTATTGTTAATTTTTGTTAAAATAACAATTCTCTCTCAATGCAGTCTCTCTTTATCCATATAGAAAATTACAATTGTTCCTTATCTGTATATGATCTTCAAAGAACAACTTCTACAGCCACGGAAATAGTTATAACATCACAAGCGGGGGCAGATGGAGGAATAGATTTTTGCAACGGAAAAAGAAATGATCATTCGCCAAGATGGGAGATCTTTATAATAATGGAAAATAGCTTCAGAACAGGCCCATTTTTAACAATGAATGAATACTTGCCGAGTCCTCCTGGACAGTGTTGTATTACTGACACTTTTATGAGGTACACCGCTGTCCTCAAAAACGTCGATGGCATAACGCTGAATGGTTCCGCCTTTCTAAGAATTGTCAAATCAGCTATGACAGTTACCATAAGCGGGCCAAAGGAATCTGAAAAACGATTCGGCGAGGTAGTTGTTTTAAAGGCCTATTTATCCGTCGACCCCGATACCTTTAGAAAGGAAGACTTACGGTTCCGTTGGATGTGCAATCGACAAAAAGATAAAGCTGCCTTTAAAGGAGAATGCCCATACGGTTGGATAGCTGAAAAAGGAGCAATTTTTTATATAAACATGTACAGGCTTCAGTCCAATCATACGTACTTTTTCCAGCTCATCGTCTCTAAAGGAAATAATACATGTTTTACAGTTCATGCACTGAAGGCCATTCCTGCCGTACAGTTTAGTTTCAGGTAAGCAAAAGTGAAATAACCTTTACCCTCCTTTAAGAAAGGTCTCCAGAGAGGGAAGAAAAGAAGCTGGGGCTTTCTTAGGGGTCCAAGTTGTGAGAAAAACGGTTGTCAGTTTTAAAACAGATCAAAATAAGGAAAAATGTTAAGATCTTTATAAGAAAACATGGTTTAGTAGAAGTACGATATAGCGATGTGCCAAGGGATTGGGGAAATGTATTGGTTGCAAAGGACTGGTCATCTTACTGGGCCCTGTGCATTTGAATGAAATTATGATGAAGATAATGGTTTTTTGTCTTGCCGTCGTCATTATTTTTGACAAAAGTCCCACTACAGAAGCATAGGGTTGAGGATATATAAGTTACTAGTTTTATGATTCATATGTATACTACTTACAGGTGTACCTCAAATTGTGGAGAAAAAGTTATTCAGTCTAAAAGCTTAAAGATTTTCCCTGAATGTAAAGGACAACTGTGCAGTAACGTCGACAACACAAAATGGAGCATCCTTTTACACCGTCCCACAAGCAAAGGCAAACAGTGGAAAGAGTTTACGCATAAAACAATTGTCGGTCTAAAATATCCACCAAGAAGCCTGTTTGTAAATTGGTCTTCTATCTCAGCAAGGGATTTCGTCTTCAAACTTAAGGCTGTGATTGAATTAAGAGCAAAAAGAGAAATCATTAAGGAAGAATATTTCATGAAGTTTACTCTGAACTCTTCACCGTTCACGAGCAGTGACACCAACAGTGGGTGTTTTGTTAAGCCAGAAAATGGCTACGCTGTATCGACCACTTTTAATATCAGCTGTTCAGGTTGGAGAGATGAAGATGAACCACTTACATACGAGTATCGCTATAACACCAGCGTTGGCCTTGTGATAAATGGACCAATTACACTGAACACGCTGTCCACGAAACTTCCAGTGGGTGACTGGAAAAAGAACTATAGTTTCCCAGTGGATATATACATCAGGGATTCACTTGGAGATTTCAGTATTGAAAGAGTTTTAATCAAGGTATGGGTATATTCTGCGTTCACTTCTTTGTCTGGCAATTGTCTTCTATTTAAAAAGCTTATGTAATACATATCCCATCGGCTATCCTATCCTTCTTCCCTTAAAACTTTCCTTCTGATGTCAAGTTGACATATTGTCTTGGATTGTTTTGAAATTTAATTTTTTGGGGCATATCTGATACGTTAAATTCATAAAGAGTCCAATCCATCGAATTGTCCACTTTTGTTGGGCAGTCCCTAGAGGTGGTAAAACTTGCATAATACGGGAGACGTTTAAATGCTTTTCAAGACGTACTTCCCCTTGTTATCACGGTATTTAACTGCCAGTATCATATTCAACCTATTTAAGGTTTCCTCCATGGGTAAAAAAGTGATAATGAAAATGACAATGACAATAATAATGATAATAAAAAGCTCTTGATCTCTTAATCTCTCTAAGATTTATTGAATTAAAAGGAAACTAAGGTTCATGGCACTGCCAACTTTTCAAAGACTCTGGCATATAATTTTTTTTACATAGGTACGAGACAAATGTGCAGATGACGTTAACCACACCGTACACAGGATTGCTAACAGGGAAAGCAACAAATTTAATGATAACATGGCAAAGGGTAAATTTACTGAGGGAATTGATCTGGCTATCTCCGTTCTTTCACTTTTGGAGAAAAGAAAACGCTGTGATTCCTTGAAGGTAAGTTAGAACGGTAAAATCCACGAGGTGAAAATCAAGAGAAATGCGCCTGATCTCGGGTGAAAAATCCTTAAATTGCAAAATTTTGCCACATTTCTTAATTTTTCTGATGATTTATTTCCAGGGAGACGAGGGCAAGGAAAATCTTGGAAGAAGGGTGAGTTTTGCAAAATATCAAAGCCCGTGGAAATATCAGCAATGAACGGGAAAAAATGCCTCATTTTCACCCATAGGACCGTTTTTCTTCATTCTACTTTACCAGGAAAAGATCCACAAAAGAGTTAAACTACTAAGTGACTGAAAACAACGATATTCTTTATAGGCGTAGTGGTAAAGATATGACAGGGGAAATAAATACAATCCTTTTGTTTATTTCTCGCGAAGGCCAAGAATATTTGTCCAAATTTGTGACGCGCATGATTTGCGCGTGGGTCGCTTTAACGCGATCTCGTTTAGTGCATATGACTATTTCGAGAAAGTTTTCAAAAAAAAAGCCCAAGAGTGTACGCGACAATCCGTTAAGGTTTCCGGAATACATGTATGATCAAACAATTTTAGTAAGTCAAATAAATAAATACAGTAAACCGGCGATGCCTAGTCTGTGCACATTGACGAACTTATAATTAGATAACCTGCTTATGAGTGATGACGTATGGGAACGAGGTTGCGTTAACTCAGCAGTTTTGGTAGAGCTGGAAAAAAAATATGAAATAACCGAATCTCGCGAGACATAAAGAAGACAAACGAAGACGGGGAACTTCACATTGAGTCTCGCGAGAGTTTGCCAGTCACGAATTTCTAGGTAAAGGTGTTAAAAATTTATTTCGTTTGCTCGTTTATCATATGTTGAAAGACAGAGTTACATACCAATTCCGTTTCTCAATAATTTCTTTACACTGCTTAATATCTGTTGAAATAACTTTTTTGCAGGTAATAGCCAACGTCATAAATGAAACAAATAAAGTAGTGATTAATAGCAAAGAACTTCTAGCAAAAGTAAGCAATTTGCTTGCCTTGGCAACAAAAAAAGGAGAAGAACTATCACATGACTCACAGGTATGTTCAAACGCCTTTCATGCTTAGGGAAGACGTAAATAAAGCAAAAAAATCCCTCATTTAGTCAAAAATGAGAAAATATTTAACATTTCTAAGCATTGTCAGTGGGTCGTTTTCGATTTTTTGCGTTTACGTGGTGTTTCATTTGGAAGTGATTTTAGGTCAGGTGGTAAAGGCTTGACCAGAGAGCCTCAAGTATTATCAAACGCCCATCTAGATACGGTCCGCCCATTTTATGGTGCTACAAATGTATAATGGCTTCACGTAGGGCCATATCTCGTTGCGATAGCAATCGATTGTAACAACACCTGGGCAAAATGTGCGTAAGGAATGACCTAAAGACAACTAAGATTCTATTACAGAAAGTATAGACAATATTACCCGGAGAACTGTGTGACTTTGTAAAATAAACGCGCACAACAGCGCGAAATATTTCAGGCTCATATCAGTTATTGAATTTTATCTGTTAGAAAGAGACAGCAAGGTATATCTTTAAAAAGATGGTTTTACACGTCCTACAAATAAAAATTCACTTTTAAATTGGTTTAACTTCATCCCTTCTATACTACTTAAAAGAAAATATATTGTCAAGCTCATTTTAAAAGTCAGCCTCTTTTATATTTAAGTTTTTTTTTAAAGGAAAGTGCCCTTAAAAAGTTGGATGAAGCAACAAAATACTTTTCTCAACTTTTCAACAATAACACGGAAGACGCTGACCTCTTGGAAGTAAGCAAGAATATGCTGTTTGCTGTGGGAAATATTTTGAAGAGTTCTTCGGAGGACGCTAAATGGAATTCACAAAAGATGAACACTGAAAAGGTACAGACATCTACTCTACTGTTCTAACTCCACACCGCGTTTTATTCGATCGGCGAAGCTGTGATTTTAGGCCTCTGTATATTTGATCAATTAACAATGTCAGAGTCAGAGAAACATGATTGCGAATCAGTTACTGTATAACTCCAAAGCCTATGAAATCAAGGATATTGCATAACCAAGAAAGCGTTTGAAATTCAAAGCTAATTCGTGTGATTGAAAGCAATTAAGATTTTTTTGAATGCAAAAAAAGCTGACAAAAGTTACGGTGAAAATAGCAAAGTTGTCCAGCCTCTGGATAAATCTGAAAGCAAGCACTCGGCCAGAAGTCACATATGTACATTATTTCATATATTTTATTAAGTCATTTCGCCTTCAGGTGTATCAAGGACCTGCAATGGCTCTTTTGCATGATTTCGTCAGGCGAGCAAATTTCACCACCAAGCCTTTTTTGGAAGCAAAATTCTTTGCATTTGCACGCTTTCTGTGTGTGTAAAGAGTCTTTTGAGCTCTACTGCCCTGGGAATTCATTCACGCAAAACGTCTCAAATCTACAATTTCAAAACGACGTTTGGTGATGAGATTTGCTTTTCTGATGTGAACATGCGTATAGGGAAATTTACTGCTCTCCATTCGGCTTTATTTTCTTAATTGGATAGAGCGTTGCCTCCGGTCATTACAAAGGTCAGGGCTGGATTCCCAGTGTAGCCTGGATTTTTTTCAGGTTCTTTTTCAACCACTTAGGATGTTCATTGAAATGCGAGGATCATCTACTGTCGCATCTGTCGTATTGGCCTTACCGTAGTCGTATAAGTCCCGATCCTAATACGTTTTATGCAAATGTATGTAGAGCAGTCAATTTTGAGAGCTTTTATCATGATAATCACTCTAGGTAGGAGAGATAGAGTTAAATTGAATAATACCCCAGCGTTGAGAGCTTCAAGTACGAGAGGAGATAAGTGCGGGGAGGAGTCATGAGTATAAGAAGGCTAAATTCATTAAATACATGGCCCTAAGTATGAGTAATGATCAGCATAATAACCCAAACATTGAAATATGTGAGGGGGAAAGGTGAGAAGCCCCTTGAAGTGTCACGTTCCGTAATTGGTGAACTTGCACGTTTATTAGTGAAGGGAAATTATGCTTTATTTCAAGTTGGTGTCGAATTGCTGACAGATGCTAACATTTGCGGATTGATCATGCGTAACCAACCACCACCACCCCAACTCGAGATATTAACAACATTCATAGCTCACACGCAAGAGTTTTTAACCTCCCCACCGACTCGGGAAACAACAACTGTCACATCGACCAGAAAGTCTAGACAAGCCACCTAGACCCGACTAACTACAACATTCAGTCTGCGCTCGACTGATAACAACATTCAACCCGCATTCGACGAACTACAACATTCACTTGGAGAACATCGTGGTGACAGGCGAAGACTGGAAGTTTTCTCGGTTCTATTCCCGTAGACCTTACCTGAATTTCAAGGAAGAATTATTTTACTTCATAGGTGTATCTTTTGGAGGTGGTAATTTTGTTAGTACTACTGCAGGTTTCACAACCGCCTCACTCATTTGTTATTGAAGTTCTTGATCGCGTTGCAGTTGTTGATGTAATAAGGTTACTTTTGGTCTTCTGGTATGGAAGCGTCGATGATAATTGTCATATCTTTTTCATCAGTGTCTTGCGTTAGCGTCGTGAGTTCCAGATGGGGCTGTCAGCCGGTGTTCTGTTTCCATACTTCCAAATCAACGTTGTTAAACATTCACCTTCTTGATTAAGCACTTCCTTCTTGTGTTCCAGAATTGGTCTCTTGTGGGTTAAATAGAGGCCTTTGATTTGTGTGGCCCCAATAGTTTAAATGACAAAGCTGGTACTATGATCAGTGTTGCCTTTAAGTAGATTAAGAGCAACTTGATCTATAGCCTCCAAAGTGCCCTGTAAGCATTTAGGCTTTCATGTCTTTTCGCTACCTTTCATTACTTTTAAAACGCGCACAAAGACGCCGCCGCAGTTTAATCGTTTAGAACGACCATTTACTTTGTGTCTCTTTGGATTGTGTTGCAATGTTGAATCGCAGCTGTGTACTAGTATTCCACACGAAGGCCTTCTTCGCTGGTCCAATGTACAGAAGAGCATAAAATGTCCTACAGAAAACCTTTAACTTTAAACGGTATTCAGTCATTAAAATTTGCACTATTTTTGAAACATATTTTGACGAGTGCAGCAAATAATATACACACTTAAAAAATCCCCAAAGATTGGATAGATTTAATCGGCAAAATAACATGAATAACAATGTGTACAACTACTCAGTGAAAGCCAATATTGGCCGTGCAGATCTGCTACCGAAAGTTTGGTTAACTAGACAAAGTGTTTTTTCCTGGAGAAGCGTTTCTCAAAATTTATCATTCGAAACCATTAATTTTCATGCACAGGTCGGGAAGAAAGAGCATAATGTCAACCACTTTCCAGGGGTCCACGAGGCCGGTTTCAACTTGTAATTTATCCTCACTGCATACCTATTACCACATCACGGTAAACTAAGTTATGGGAGGAGACCGCGACAACTGTGGCAACTAAGGTATGCAGCGGGAGTTAAGCGTAGCTGCGTCGACCGGCACCAGGGGAGGAGGGTGGGGCGACCGAAGCTTCCTTCACCGGAACGCGGGCAAAGTGACAACGATCGAGGCAAAAAGCAAAGAGATGGCAAAGCATCATACCTGCCCCGAAGACGCAGAGCACGGCGGAATCTGAAGGATATAGCTCAAATTCCGTGATTCGCTAATTATGTATGCAGTGAGAACAGTATAAGGTTGGAAGAGTGGGGAGATGGCTCAACATTACTCCCGTTCGTCTGATGCGGCGGCGTCTCTCGCGATCTTCGAGAAAGTCCTTCCTAGTGCTACTGGTTTGGTCACAGTGCCTGTGTCTCACCCCGACAATCTGCAACTCGTTTGTACCAATTGAACGATTGTCACTTTCATCTGTTATTGTTACCCCTAGTCCTCCTATTAGGATTGAAGGGGATTTCTGAGTAATGGGAGAGGTTGGATTAAAATTGTGTTCTGTAGCTAACTAACTTAGTTTACCCTGATGTGGTAATAGGTATGCAGTGAGGATAAATTACTGTGCAACCTGCTGTTGAGAACAACCTAGCAATCTCAAAGTAGTAGACAAACCCACCCGGAAACTATGAGGGGTTCACCGTCATGAAGCTTAGCTTCGGTGAGATACCCCCGAGGACGGTTATTCACAGCCGAGCCGACGAAAGGCCTGGGACTAATACCTCTACTGCGGTCAGAAGCCCGAAAGAAAAAAACCGGAGCTAAGGGACTGGTCAAAAAGTATGGAGGGGGGTGGGGCGGAGGCAGAGAGGGGGTGGGTCATGAGGTTTTGAGCCTTGTGCAAGGGGTGGGTCGTGCAATTTTCAGCTACACTCAGGGGGTGGGTCACCCTATTTTTTACAAACTACTAACGAGACAGTTGACTACACTTGTTACATAAAACACAGCAAGCTGGAATTATTGCTAAAATACTCACAAACCTGTTGTGCGAGAAAATACAAAGGTTGACAGGCCGCACATCTATACGGGCGTGGAACACTCTGTCAACCTTTTTTTTTCGGCTCTAACGAGCATGTCCTTTAACGATTTTCCTTTTTTGTAAGGAAATGATTGGTGGTTCTTTTAAAATTTATTGAAGTTATAGTTGGTTTTGTATAAGATTCCATTTTTTCATTCAAGCTTCCTTTATAGTAGACACTGAGGGCTAGTATTGTGTCACGAATGGCAATATTTCTTTTTCCTCCTTGTTGTTTTGTTTTAGGAGTTTAGACTCCCTTTTGTGAATTTTATTTGTGATAGTAGGTTTTCTATCAAAGATAGGGGGCACCCAACGAGAATATAGTTCAAAACCACTTAAACATAGCATTGTTAAACGCATTTTAGTATTTAAACAGTAGATATAGGCATATTTTTATCCCCTAAAAACTTTTCATCTGTTCGGATCTCCTAGCTGAAAGTCTAGTGATACGAAAATTATAGGGATCAAAACGTACCTTTTCGAAAATTTCAGCCAGAAAAAAGGCTCCCGGAAATTCTAGGTGGAAATCCATTAAAAATGGGCAATTTTACCATTTTTTTAGATGTTCGAAAATCCTAGGAGGGGCAGACAAGCAAGAAATTTTACAACAAATGTTTCGAAAATTCTAGATCTCAAATCGTCTTTCGAACAGATATTTTCCGAAAATTGACGTTGGGTGCCCCTGAAAGATTGTGGGTAGCCTCCGTCTGTCAAGCGTTTTTTTTTTAAATTTGAACTTTTTTTCCCTCAAAGGTTGTTTCTGAGGAGTTTTTTCGTAGGATTCTTAAGGCTTCTCCTTCGACAAATTCTTTTTTAACATTTGGAGGGTGACACGAGGTGAAATGTGTCTGCAAGAAGCTTTCCGTTTGTTTAAAATGTGTCTTTGCATCAAGGATAGATTTTTCCTTGAATCTTGTGCCTTTGTATACAACCGTGTCTAAAAACGCAGTCTCAGTGTCAAATGTTTCGGCCGTGAATTCAATAGTTAGGTGATGTAAGGTTGCTTGTTCAATGAAGGCTTCGATGTCTGGTTTACTCTTGTCCCATAGGGAAAAGATATCGTGTACGTGGCATTTCCAAACTGTTGTTCTAAAGACAGTTTTGCTTAGAGTTGTTGTTTCAATATATGTCATGAAAATATTGGCAAAGGAATCAAAACTGCTGTCTTTGTGCCCATTGCAGTTCCTTGGTTTTGTAGGTATTGCTTTCCACTGAAGTGGAAGAAATTTTCGTTGAGGATTAATCTAAGCATTTCCGGCCAGTAATGTGTAGGAATGGGTTGTCTTTTTTGAAATTTTCATATGCTTTGTGACAGATAATTTCAATATGCCCTCGTTTTGCTGTATATTTGTGTCAAGATGTAGACTTATAACGTCCATTGAAACAAGAAATGTTCGTTTTTTCACATTCGTCTTTTTAGTGAAAGGTATGATTTCTGTGATTTTGATATTGCTTGTAGCAGTGTATCAACAAATTTTGTCAAGCACAGAACAAGGTTTATTGGATTATTAAGAGGAAACCGAACATCCATGTTTTAACTAGGGGGTGGGTCATGCAATTTCCAACCTTGCCTTAGGGGTGGGTCAGTCGTTTTTGTGCCGAAGGGAGGGGGGGGGGTCATGTGTTTTTCATCAACCATATTTCCAAATGCTTCGGCCCACCCCCCCCCCCCCCCATACTTTTTGACCAGTCCCTAAGCGGACCTTAAGTAAATCACACACAGAGAGACAATAAGTTATCCAATGAACCGGGTACACGCCTTTTTTGCAAAAGGGAACCAAGGCGAAAGAACGAGGGGGGTCTTTACGCAAAGTTTTAGAAAAGGTAAAACGCAATAAGTAACCCTCACGATCTTTTAATTTAAAAACCTGGCTGGCCAACAGGCGACCCAAATGCGATGCCCTGTCGCCTGTGAAGAAATCTATTACAAAAAAGGTAGCATCCCTAGCCAAAATATACTGACTAATTCTAGACAATGATTGAAAATCAAAAATTTTTCCCCGTAAATGAGCAATTAAATTCTGGAACTTAACAAAGAACAATGGCACAGCTTGCGAAGGCGAAATAGCCATACCCGCCTGTTCGAAGCGAACAAAGTTCAAGTATTCCTTGATGCGAGGATGTGCGATAGGATTAGTGTGGTCGATGCGACCAAGTTTATTAAAGATGGACCTGAGCTTTCCAAGGAGGGAGTCAGCGGTGCCAGCGGCCAAACGGCGGGGGCAGGCGCAAGCTCCTCCGGAACATGTGGGGACATGAACCACTGTTCGCCCCGACGAATCTTTATAAATGAGAAACGTAATAACGTCGTCTACCGTTCAAGATGAAATTGTTTTAGGCGGGGAAACTGACGTCAGAAACGTAGATAATTGCTGCTCAAGGGCTGACTTCTGACGTTGATAGGGCCGACGCTCAAACGAAGACTTAAGCTCTTGAAAACGCTCTTGAATAACCTTCTCATCCACAGGACCCCTGCCACGGGGAACAGCTGGCACCAAGGGCGCATTGGGAACTCCACACGCTTGACAGAAATTGGCATCTGCGTCATTCGGATACAAGCACGAACCACGGTCCAAGGTCGCGGAATCTAGCAGAAGACCATAAACGGGAAAGCGATAAGCCCACAAGTCCCACTGAAGACGTTGCGCCGACCAGACATGCGTGAAGCGAGAGGGAAAAAGCAACACAGCATCGTCGCCCTTCCTGCCAAGCAAAAGGCGATCGACCGCGACAGACTGAAGGAGAGCCCACCAAAAACGCCTGGGACGCAAATCTGGTACCTCCAGAGTAAGGGCCCCTTGGAATCCCTGATCCAAAAAATACCTCAATAGCGGACCGAGTAAAACAAAAGGCGAAAAGCGTAAATGTTATGTTCCAATGGGATGGGCTTCGCAAAGGTGTTAACCCCCTCAGAGGCCGGAGTAGGTCAAGGAGAATAATAAGGAAGCATTAGACCAGAACGATCCCTTCGACAGTTACTGTCTAACGCCATAAGATCTAAGGAGTGAGGACCGAATCTGCGCTCCACTGAATTCCAGGCCTTTTCTGACAACATGCAGTCAAGGTCTGAACACGCTCGAGAAGGTGCGTCCGCCATATTGTCTCGGGAAAGAACATAATGGACATCAATAGCCAAGTTCAACTGACGGCTAAACGCCAAGATTTCCTTGACAGAATCGTTAACAGATGAATTCTTGCAGCCAAAATTGTCCAAGGCGGACTTGAGGGTTCGATTATCAGTATGAATATCAACCTTAGAATTACGTACGAGGTCTCGGAAAGCCAAGAGTGAGCGTACCAAAGCCTTCGCCTCGAGAGAGTTAATATCATCCGAAATATCCATCCAATAGTCTCTGGACTCGATCCTTCTCCCGTCCTTAAAAAGAACTCCACCCCACGAGCGTTTAGAGGCATCACAGAACAGGGAGACTATACAATGTTGCTCCGACCTCCAAGGCAAGCAATCTGACCAATCGTCTAAAAAGCGCCAGTACGCGACATAAAAGCGGAGTCTTCCTTGGACTTTAGCAGCAGTCTTGGAGGAACGCGTAAGCTGGGCTATTCGTTAAAGACTTCGCGGACGTAAAGCTTGCAACCAGGGATGGCTAAACTAAAAGAAACGACCTTGCCAGCGAAACCTTGCAGCGTTTTAAGACTGACACAGGAGGATGACAAAATACTTTCCCGCAAGGTCGCGAACTTGCTGTCTTCTTATCCTGGGGAATAAGAAACGCCGGGCGCATAGAATCGCATAAAAAACCCAAAAAACAGACCACCGTAGAAGGAACGTGCTGCGACTTGTCAGTATTAATGAAATAGCCAGCTTCGATCAGAATGTAACACAGAATGTAAGCTGCAGCTTCAGCTCTCTGAGCGCTTGGAAGAATGACAGAACGCATCGGAGAGGCAAAAAGCTGACCCACATGACGGTCGTCAATATACTGTAACAGGGGAACCCCAAGGGAGCGAGCGGCATGCGAGACGACTAGATGAATATAGGCGCTGGCTTTCCAACCAAAGGGGAGCGTACGAAACACAAAAAAGAAATTATCCCACTCGAGCCCAAAGTACGTCTCCGACGACGGATGCAGCCGAACAAGCTGGTAGCCACTCTTGCCATCAAAGGTCGTCTGGAAATGCCCAGGCAAAACATACCGGGGCAAATCCGCCAGGTGATCTAATTTAAATGGAAGATCCCTAATCCATAAATTTAAAAACCTTTCGTCGTGGCAGAGACGAGGCTTGGAATGGCAATGGTAATAGGAAGGACCAAATGAGGCAGAGACACGACTCCAACCTCTCCCCAAACGGACAAAACCCCTGATGCCACCCACTGAACAATGGTATCGCTAATAAAATCAGCGAACTGTGGGCAAATAGCAGCGTTCTTGATCTGAATGGAAGGAGGGGTCTGCGCATGGTAGAACTGCCCCTTAAAATCCCCCCTAAATGGGGTGAAAAAATTCTCCACACGAACACCATCCCGGAGAATCTCGAGAAGATCCACCGCACAGGAATAATCCGCCAGAAGACGCTGCCAAACAGGGAAACTTTCGTGAAGCATACCAGCTTTAAAATGACCCGGGTCACGGAAGCGAAGGTTGGTCAAAACACCTAATTCCGGGCGTGAGGAAACCATCTCCGGAGAGGCCAGGGGCCAAGGAAGGCTCGGTTCCCCGTGCCAAAATAGCGAAGAGGGACAGGTCCGCTAAACTGTAAATACGAGTCCCGAGCCTCCAAGATCCGCGAGGCGAAACAAGAATGACGCGTCTGAAAAATGGAGTAAAGGGAAAACCGTACAGCTAGGCGGAGACAAACAGGGACACCAACCCCTCGTTGACCCCAGAATCCGAACCAGGTCCAGAACAGAGACACATAGGAGGTGCCCCAGGGTCAACGACGAGAAGGGTTTTTTTTTCCCCTTTTTTTTTTTTTTTTTTTTTTTTTTTTTTTAAGACATGGACAAAGATGAACACAAGCAAAATGTTTTATTTAAGAGCGAAAAATAAAACAAAAAGAACATTACAAACCAACAAAATCTTGTAAATCAAACATTAAGCGAGTATATCTGCGAGGGTTTGCTCGCCCTCCAGAACTAAGGGCTCCACGACCCCGTCCGTTCGGAAACGGCGCCTGAGAGGCCCTACAGGTGCGCGCAAAATGACCCAAGCGGTTACACTTCAAACAGGGTCCTCACCCGAACGGTATTCCCAGCCTTGGACTTATAGGGCCAACGTGCGACTGACCAGACGTCTTGGAACCAGACTTTAGTATGGAAGCGGCTTCTTCAGCGACCTTAGCTCTAACAGGGTCTCCCAACAGCCCTAGCAATAAACGCTGCAATTCGGGGGAACTGAGAAAGTCCCATCTCGCTCGTACCTCGTCCAGGGCCGCGGCATATTCTTCAGCCTTCTGGTGTGCTTGCGTGCGCGCGAGTCGCATTAAAGCTTGTAAAATGTCCAACACTTCGAAACGGTCAAAAGCGCTATTAGGACGGTTAAGGTATTTTCTAAGGTTAACCAAAGTACCCTCGGTAGTCTCCAAAGTTTTCTCCTGCTCAAGGGCTCGGACCTTTCTAACTCAACCAAACGAACGTCAGCCTGACAGACGAGAGAAAATTTAAAGAAACAAAGGTAAACGAAGCGAAAACAACAAACACAACAAACACGGTGGCAAAACGCGACGCATAGAAACCGATTAAATTTCTAAAAGGAAAAGAAAGCACCTGAAACAAAAACTAAAGTGGACCAAACACAGTCATAAAAGAAAAACATTGCCAAATCAGCACGACTAAGACACTTCGCTACAAAGCGGTATCCCTCAAATATACATGTAAAGTGGAAAACTACGAGCAAAAGCGAAAAGACATAACCATACGGTATGATAACGATCTAACGTCCCTGTATCCCTTGTTGATCTCATTTGCCTTCCGTTTCTCCCAACCTTTTTTTTTGTTTTTGCATACTTCCTTCCTTCCTACAACATGAAGCTACATGTCCTCGCGTACAACGCGAAACAATTAGAACTGGAATACGTGAAATAGATATATAAACAATATAATGTAATACAATTTCCTCGCCTAAAAGCGGTATCTCATTATGACAAAACAGAAACTTCAATTATGCAAAGGTAATATACACACATCCACTACCAGTACTCCTCGCTAAGAGGATTAGAATTGGAACTTGGAACAATTAGAACTGGAATGCGTGAAATAGATATATAAACAATATAATGTAATACAATTTCCTCGCCTAAAAGCGGTATCTCATTATGACAAAACAGAAACTTCAATTATGCAAAGGTAATATACACACATCCACTACCAGTACTCCTCGCTAAGAGGCGGTACCTCTGAAGAAAAAACGACAAACAGGCCTCGCCTTAAAGCGGTATCCCTTCGCACGAAAAGCGGAGACTCCCAATATGCCCAAAAAATACGTATTCACTAACACAACTTCGTCGCTATAAGCGGTATCTCCTCGCGTAGAAATATCGACTAACGTTCCTCGCAATAAAGCGGTATCTCCTAGTTTGTGAAGCGAAAAACTTCCCAATCTTAAAAATATACACACATCTTACCACCAACATTTCTCGCTATAGAAAAGCGGTATCTCCTCGCTAACAAAGCGGAAACCTCAAGCACTCACTTTCCTTTTCCTTCCCAAACTTAATTTATATAATATGTTTATAATTTTGTTTGTTTAACGAGTGTGCACAGGGAAGACAAATAAAGGTCCTATAATTTATGCCCTAAGGTGTAAACTTCTTGCAATAAAGCGTGAAAACCCGATTGATGACCTTAGCACGCAACTGAAAGCGGTAACTAACGAAACAATAAAAGGAAAACTTCTTATGCTACAAATTAAACAGCAAACTCTTGCCGCGAAGCGAAAATCCTAAACACACGTGAAGGCGTTACATACGACTAATCTCCCACGTCATAGGGCGGAATAACCTCGCTTACAAAGCGGCAAAAACGTTAGCATATGGAAAAATAACACCCGAGTAAGCACGTGGCAACCAGCAAGCAAAACGGAGAACTACATTCGGAAGTATAGAAAATAGCTAACAGAAAATACGTAAGCACGTGGCTAAGAAACGAACGGCTCGCAGGGCTCGGCTGACTGAAACAAAAGAAAAGCAAAAAATACCTCAGGTTCAACCACTGGTGGCGGAGCAGCTTCAACAGCACCAGCTGGCTCTTCAACAGCCTCGTCAGGAACAGGAGCAGGCCGAGTAGGAAGGGCAGCCATGACATGAAAGGCTGGTGCCGGTCGACGGTGGTTTGCAGCGACAGAAGCTTCCCTCACCCCTTCACCGGAACGCGGGCAAAATGACAACGATCGAGGCAAAACACGAGAATTTAAGCAAAGAGACGGCAAAGCATCATACCTGCCCCGAAGACGCAGAGCACGGCGGAATCTGAAGGATATGGCTCAAATTCCGTGATGCGCTAATTATGTATGTAGTGAGAATAGTAGCAATGTCTTCTTTTTACGAACAAAAAGATAATGAATGCTAAAAATCCCGTGAAATTTGATGCAGTTTTGAGGGAATATGACGCATTCGTCTTGTCTATATTTATGTTTGGGGGCTAAACTAAACTTTTGGTATAAACTACTTCTTCATTTTCCATTTGCCACCCGAGTACAAGAGCAGTTGGCACTGTGACCATACTCCATTCATCCAGAGAGTTGAAAATGACATTCCAAAACAACACGAGACAAGACAAGAATTCTATTTATACCACACACAGAAGAAAAGACATGAAATAAAGACAATATAACTTATGTAAGGTACAAGCCACCTAGAAAATAACTATAAAACTAATCTAGCCAGGAAGTAACTTCATTCGTCATCTACTGTTATTTATGTTCTTGTTATGTACAGTGGGACAGCATTGTTCAGAAAATGTAGGATTACCTGGCAATAACGTTAAGGGATGTTTGATACTTACCCTCAGGTGGGGTAAAGAGTTTAAATTCACTGAAAGGCCTGTGAAGTACTTACACCCGCCGGGAATGTCAACCACGTTAAAAGATATAAAGTATCATGATATCCCACTTCCCAGTTCTTTCCATCTTTCAAACACATTTGGCGAGGTAACACCACACAGTAAGAGGACTTGAAATTGGTTAGAAATAAATGATGGCTATCATTACTGCGAAGCGTAACGCAAAAGTTATTGTCTTGAATCATGCTTTTTGCAATGCCAAATTGCCAATCACGAAGGTATCACACCGGGAAGCCTTTCACTGGACCAGCGCTTCTTTGTTTAATTGCACCTTTTCCTCGAAATTTTAAGATTCTCTCAATACGAAAAAGTGGTCTGGCTAAGAATTCCATTACTTTCTATGACTCTGGTTCATAAAAGGTCCCTTGGATTAAATTGCCTCTTTCCCTCGGGTAATACACCGGAGGACCTCGGGCTAATCGCTGTGCAATTATAAAATTATATCTCTTCTGTCCAGGATGGCAAGTAACGTTTCCACTTAATATGGTTAGCCTTATGATGATCTTGATGTGATCTCCTATGTTGAATTTATTCTTTGCCGGTTTTCTTCTGTATTGGATCAGAAGTAATGTGTCAAAAGATTAGATCATGCCTTTACGTATGCTGATCTTGACTCGATCTCTTATATTGAATTTATACTTTGCTGATTTTGAGTGATTATTATACAAATTTCTTCAGACATCTTGTGAATTGGGCGTATTTACATCTGTAGGATTCATTTTGATAATTCGATGCACAATCGCTACAAATGTCGACATACAAATTCCCTTGACCAAACTGTCAAGTTTGTGTAACTGATGATGGGAAATTGTTGTGCAACATGCGCTACATTAACTGTTTTAAGCAGTTACTGAAGCGCTTGATTACTTCAGCTGTGGTCTTGTTGTATGTGAGAAAAAATGCATTTTTCAGTAATTTTAAAATGTCTTGTTTTTAAAGTCAGTCCCGGCATCTATCGGCAAACTCTCTGGTTTTCGTTCCTGTTGAAGATTTTCTTTAACGCTTCTACTAATAAAGAGCTTGCCTTTGATTTTGAGGGAATTGCCATTCTATACTTGGATAAGATACCGATACAAGGTAGTAATTGCTCGTACAGCTGTAGTTGTAATTCCATCGCCTAAGAATTATTTTGTATGCCAACTAAATCAGCCAACCGCTGAGAATCAGTATCATTGACAAGTACTCCGCTGTGACGAAAGGTATTGTATAGAATGACCCGCTTGTTGCTGGAGTGAACTGAGTTCTTAAGAGAGTTTTTTCCGTAAGGAAAAGGCACACGATACAAGTTTTCACTCTTTCTAAAGCTGTGGGGCTGTCCAGTTTATTATATAGTTTCTCTAACAGACGGTTCATCTGGTTGAAGTCTTCTTCCTGTGCGTTCTCTCCTTTGAGGGTATCGGTGTCATCTGTTAACTCCATGTGTACTTCGGTACCACAAGAGGAAGGGCAGGTGGTGACTTTCGCTCCGACGACCGAGAACTAATGACCAAATAAAGTCTGTCTATGGGCTTACTACTATGAATTACCTGCCCCTTCTATTACCCACATCCACCAGCCCTAATGATAGTGTGTTTGAAAGGTAAACATATATCTAATGAATCCCAAGGAGCAAGACACTTCTCCAAATGTCATAAAATCACTCGCCAAAGAGGTAGGATTGGGACAACGTTCACTCAACCTTTTCCATTTTTACAACAAAATATCACCCTAAGAAGAAAAGAAAAAATAATAATAATAATCAGCCTCAAAAAAGGCATGCACAAATGAGACTATGATTTTTGGAACTGCAAAAATAATCAACCTTAAAGGAAATGAACTCATTATCTCCTACAAGTACCTGAAAGAGCTTACATGAAAGCAGTAGGCTGATTTAACTTTTAAAAGGTGTTTCGATATAGTTTTTCAGAGGCCATACCGATATTTTTCAATCGCTTTAAAAGTAATTTTATCCTTGTCTGATCGCTATCAAATTTTCACCAATGATTGAATATAGATTGAAATTTATTAAAATGTAGGTTTTAGTAAAATCGATATTACTATGACAACAATAAACAAAAAACTTTGAAATTGACATGACGCATTATTACAGGAAAGCAGATAAACTGAGCAGCAGGATTGGCACAAAATTCACACAAAATTCGGCTTTTATCAATATCAAAGTTTTTGGTTTATTTTTGGCATAGTAATATCGATTTTACTTAAAACTACATTTTCACAAATTTCAATCCATAGCCAATTACTGGTGAAAATTTTATAGCGATCGGACGAGGAAAAAGACACTTTTAAGGCGATTAAAAAATATCGGTATGGCCTCTGAAGAACTGTATCGAAACACCTTAAGGTAAATCCGCCCGTCAATCGATCAAAAAGACGCTGAAGCAATCTAAAACACCACGATTCTACCAATTCTCACATACTGCGGATCACTTGGTCTTGGTTGGTCAGACACCCGAAAAAGTCTGATAAAGAATACACGAATTTTTAATATCATGGGGAACAGTAATCTGAAACTTCCATCAGCAGAAAACACAAAGCGCAAACGCAGTTATGTATTTTGAAAGACTGAAACATTCTAAGTGTACAAGAAACAATGGTTTTTCAGTGAAACGGCCTAAAGTCCACCTCGAATTTGGCAAGAGTTTTTACCTTCCAGGAGTCAAACTTTTTAACGAACTCCCAACTGGACTTCCATCCTTAACTTCTAGACTTTCATTTAAGAAAGCTCTAAAAACACTTTTAGTTAATCTCTGAACGTTTATTGATATAACCATAGAATAGTTATAGTATTTTAGTATTTTTAATTATCTGAAACTCATGGACTTTTTTTTTCGTATCTTATTTTTATCTTTGAGTTGTTTATTTTACATGACACCATTGATAATAGTGTTTTATACACTGATGGGTTTTCTTAGATCCTGTTAAAATATTCGTTATTATTATTACTATTATTATTATTATTATTATTCTCATTATTATTAATATAAGACACGAGAGAGGGCTTGAAAAAAGGCAAAAGAGTTAACCGAAACAATCGGTATATCAGGCTACTTTACCTATGCTTAATTCATAACATCACTGAAAAAAAAATTCATCAACATCTTTGTTTTCTTCCACCAGAGCAAGCAAATTGTG
The DNA here is from genome assembly GCF_958299795.1 of Porites lutea. NCBI lineage: Eukaryota > Metazoa > Cnidaria > Anthozoa > Scleractinia > Poritidae > Porites > Porites lutea. Next base: position 12,884,642 of record NC_133207.1, on the reverse strand, counting down.
AAAAAAGCTCTTGATTTAACAAGGAAGTTTCGAGACTGTTTGGTTGTCGAGGACGAAAAGCTTCTTTCCATCACAAGCAGTTATGTATCCATGGTGATTTACAGGCCTAATGAAGACGACAATATTACAATAACTGAAGTGGGCAATATTAACTTCACCTTACCGAAATTCGGGCAACCGTTCAGTGAGTTAGGAATAGAAAAAGCTGATGTCACATCCAAGGTCTTGTTATTCAAGAGTAATCCTTATGCCTGGCATCCGAGCGAATCCTTAGGTAAATAATCTAAAACATGATTGAAACATCCCAATATACCTAGACTCTTCAAGAAATACAGAAGAATGTGCATTTAATGTTTCCCTTGGAGATTATAGGGGTTAGAGTTATATGGACATCAGAATTTTATCAAGAATACTAAGCTTCGCTGGAAGTAAGGCCTATACTTCATTCGAATGACCTCACCGAAGCCATTTTAATTAAATTATAGTAAAAATAAATAAATAAATAAATAATAATAATAATAATAATAATAATAATGATAACAATCATGATAAAAATGATAATAAGCCAGTTTCACCTCAAAAGGGTCATTCATGTGCCATAGACCAAAGTCAATACTTACTAATCATGTGAACTTTGTTTTGTTTTGTTTGTGCGCCTTTCTTTCAGTCCACTCGTGGGTTGTTGATGTAGTCTTGCAGAGAAACAATAAAACAAACTGGAAGATCTCTGGATTAAAAGACCCACTTCAATTGTTTATTCCCAAGGATTTTAATTGGTCGTCGTCGCTATCCGATGAGACGTCCAGCACACAGCAATACTTCGTGAAACCAAGTTACGATGTCAATGAAACTATTCTTATAAATTATCATCAGATAAACCTTACGAACGACCATACTGTAGTTTTCGTGAAATTAGGACCCGAAGTATCGACCTACACGCCATTACGGGTTTATATCAGCGTTTCAGACTTTCCCACGCCGACAAGACATAACTTTTCAACTATGATACCCGACTGTGAAAAACATGTAGACAAGGAATCTTTGATGGATTGTGTTCAAAATCCTAAAAATTACGTGTTGTCATTTACTTCATCCGAAACTGGTCATACTGGGATTCATTACATTGGCATTCACTATTACGTCAAAAGGGCAAACTACGTTAAGGATCGATTACGGAGATCCTGTGTGACTAATAGTGGAAGGCAGAAACGTTCTTGCGTTGAAGTCAAACAGCCTCCTCCTTCCCCTACTCCCACTCCTTTGGTGCTAAGATCTTCATACAATGCTAGTACTGATTTAAGATACAATTTTTCTGTGAATATCGGAGGCTGTTTATACTGGTCTGAAGATGAAGAGCACTGGACACAAAAAGGATGTAACGTAAGCCTTTAACTTCAAACCGTTTTGTTTTATTGTTTTTTGTTCTTACCGTCCGTACGCTTAAGTAAGCCAGTTTGATCACAATCTTAGCAACTTACGTTTAAGCGTGCTTCTTAACCTTCTGGATGACCGATCCGGATTTAAGCTGCAGTAAAGTTTTGAATTGGCGACCGTTTTGAGCCCGATGGAGAGTTATATTGTTGCTTTTTCTATTTTGTTTGGAGAAAGGATAACAAGCGTAGTCAAGGATTACGTCCTCTACCCTCTTCAAAGAAAATGAACGTGGTGGCTTCTACTTAATTTAAATTTCTGTTATTTCTCCAGGTATCGTCCGACGTCGTCAAAGGGTCCATTAATTGCCTTTGCAATCATTTATCTGCGTTTGGTGGAGACTTTTTCGTGCCACCAAACAAGATAGACTTCAAGACGGTGTTTAGTAAGTTCCAGGGTATTGGAAAAGACAACAACTTTAACGTCTTGACAACAGTGTGCACCTTGCTTTCGCTTTATATTATTTGTCTCATCTTTGCCCGTCAAGCTGATAAAAGGGATCAACAGAAGGTAAGTGGGCACGTGTATTGTTAGTATCTATTGTTTCTGCGATAGCTGTCACGTTAGTAATCTACTCAAAGCACTTGGTAAGGACCTGTTGCTTGACTACTTATGTGTTAGATCCAGGATTCAACATTGTTAGTTTGGCTTTAGTGAGTTTATTATCTAGTAGTTTTATCTTTCGTTGCATGTTTTTCAGACCATACCAAATATCTGTCTCCCCGACAACGAAGAGTATGGAGTTTATCATTATCATATTTCAATTGCCACAGGCATGTGGATGGGAAGTGGCACTACAGCCAACGTGGGACTAATAATATATGGGGAGGACTGTTGCAGTGGGAAAATCATTCTTAACGACTTTGGAGCGAAAAAGACCTTTTTTGCTAGGGCAAGTGTTAACACCTTTTCTTTATCGCTGCCCAGAAGCCTGGGTTCCCTGTATAAGCTCAAAGTGTGGCACGACAACACAGGACACAGTCCAGCATGGTTTCTACTAGATGTAGTTATCACGGATTCGGAATCGAAGCAAAAGTGGTATTTTAATGCAAATAGATGGCTTGCAGTTGAAAGAGCTAGTGGAGAAATCGAGTTAACCATTAACGTTTCGAACAATAAGGATATATCAAGGTTCAAAAATCTCTTCTATCACAGGGTTTCAAAGCAACTGGCGGACGGACATTTGTGGATTTCCATTTTTACCAGGCCACCCCAGAGCTCATTTAGCCGAACGCAACGCATTTCTTGCTGTATGTCAGTGTTCTTTTGTGCTATGATTACAAACGCTATGTTTTATAAACTGGGTGAGAAGGCTAAAGATACATTTGAAATTGGTCCACTAGTAATGAGTTGGACGCAAGTTAAAATTGGGATCCAAAGCGCCATGATAGTGTCACCTGTTAATGTCATTATTGTGGCTATTTTTCGAAACGTCAAACGAAAGAAAGAACAGCTCAGAGACTGCGGTGAACTTTTGAAAGAGAAGTCTTTAAAAGGCCTGCCACATTTTTTTACCTACGTTGCATGGTTTCTATGCTTTTCTTCCATTCTTTCTTCAGCATTTTTCATCGTGCTATACAGCCTATCTTGGGGAACGGAAATCTCTAATCAGTGGCTTACGTCTATTATCGTTTCATTCTTCGAAGAAGTGACAGTTTTGCAGCCCATTAAAGTAGTAATCATTGCGTGCTTGTTGTCTGCATTAATAAGAAAACCTAGCAAGCACGACCCAGTTCATGGACAACCTCGCCATAAAAGACCATCCGAGGATGACGCCGCAGTAATACCACCAACAGATAAAGACCTAGAAAAGTCTCGAATATTCTGGGTAAAACTCCGCAAGGTGTTCAGATCTGTCACAGAGATAATTTTGTTTATTGTGTTTGCTTTTTTGCTGTTTATTGTTTGCTACGGAAATAGGAATAGCTCAAGGTATTATCTGACCAAATCGCTGAAGGACATATTTCTGCAATTTGACGATGTAAGTCTTTAGATATTGATAAACAACTACACAAACAGACAAAAAATCCTAAGTAAAGAATTCAGTGTTTAGCCAAAAGGGAAACTATCTGAACCCACTTTAAAAGCTAATAGTGCTATTCATCGGATAAAGAATAAAAATTAGGAAAATCAGTTTTGTTAATCCAGTAGATAGCGTTATGCTTCTCTTGAGTAACTGGGCCATTAAGCCAGTACTTACGTGTGCCTCAAAAGAAGCGTCAAAAAGAAAAAAAAAAAATTAACATAACAAAATAGGAAAATAAGCAAAGAGAAAAACTAGAAGGGAAATAAGTGATAAGTGAACAGGAACAGCCACACGCGAACACACGTCAAGCCCGTGACTGTCGCCTTTAGAACACTGTCCTTCGAACAAGGGATAAATTTCTTACCACAGTGATAGAAACAATACTGACATCACACAAGAGGATAACGATATCTGTGTAAAAATTCTTGATGGCAGAACGACCCCTGACGGTTTTTTTTTTTCTCTTACTCGACTTGCTTCCCAGTGTTACTTTGTTGAAAATCGCTGATACATGTACATACCGTAGATTTGCTGCCTTTAAGCAATTTTTCATTTCCACACCAACTATGATAGTACTAGCTAGAAGATACTATTGACTAATAAACAACTTTTCTTCTTTTCCTTTTGTTAAACACGAATTGACATGTCTAAAATGGCTAATGCTGGCGTAAATTATATGTTATCTTTCAGCAAGTAAATAGTACTCCCACCTTTTGGAACTGGACAAAAGAGAAACTGGTGCCGGGTGTGTACTTCTCAGAATGGTACAATGGAAAGAAAGTCGAGCTGCAGGAAGGCTTCATAAGCAGTGGGTATCCATTTCTGGTGGGAATGCCTAGACTTCGCCAGATAAGAATAAAAGCAGGTAACTTTTTTTAGACCCTTATTTTTCCTTTTAGATTATATAACCACGAAACCACGAAAAACTGATGCTTAGACTTTTAAGGAATGCCTATAAAATAGAGATCTCACGGCCCCGAGGTCGAAAGCGAAAGTATGTCGACCTTCAGTCCAAAAAAATCTTGATTTCAAGACACGTCTGACGCTACATTTTCTGTGCTTCAGAGCTTAGAAATCTTTGGCACGAATTGTAATGGCATTCAAATGAAAATCGAGCGGCTATCTTTAAAAATCTGTGCAAAAATGACTTCTAGCTCACCGAAACAAGAATAAAAATTTAGTTCTTTTTTTTTTTTTTTACAGGAAAGCTATTGTGTAGTTAAAATATAACTATAACTGAATAAAGGACTTTTTTCCAGATTCTTGTGTAGTTAAAGACCTCTTTATCGCGAAACGTTGTTTACCATACTACAGTTCCAAGTCAGAAGAAAGAAGTCCATACAATCATCGTGACTGGACACCTGTTACCAATATAAGTGCATTTGAAACTTCATTTGTATCGGAGGATTTGTGTCCCAGGCCATGGAAGTACCAAACTTCAGAGACCTTAGGGAACCTCTTTTTCAACGGCTTTTATGGCATGTACGGCGGTGGCGGTTACATTGCCGATTTGGGCTATAATCGAGATACAGCATTAGGGGTCATTGAAGATTTAGAAAACAATGATTGGATAGATAATAGGACTTCTGCTGTCTTTGTTGAGTTCACGGTCTATGAACCTTCAAGCACACTCTTCAGCGTTGCAAAATACCTCTACGAGGGGTACCCAACGGGAGGGGTCAAAACGACGTCCACAATTGACACCCTAATGATTTACTACCCTGTAGACCCCAGCCTTAGGTCTTTTTACTTGGTATGTCAACTTATTTTGGTCATTTTTGTTTTCGGTTTATTCATTGTGGAGATAGTTAAGCTCTATCTTCAAGGATGCAGATATTTTACTCGCTTCTGGAACATTGTGGATTTAGTGCAAATTACAGTTGCGGTGGCTGCAATGATACAATACTTCTTCAAAGCGAAGTTTACGAGCAATTTCGTGCGACGAGTTAGGGAAAACCCGTTCGTTACTTCAAGTTCCGATTATATTGTTCGGTGGTGTCAACTCGAGATCTGGCTTCTTTCATTTGCAGTATTTCTCGTGACGATAAAGATGCTGAGATTGATCAAATTTAATCATCATATTTGTCATTTAACACACACAATAAAATCTGCAGCACAATACCTTGCGTCTTACTCGGTTGTGTTCTCAGCCACCCTTCTCGCCTACACGCTGCTCGGAACACTGCTTTTCGGAAGCAGTGCAGGTCCCTATTCTACTATGGCTCAGTCTCTAACAATGCTCCTTGAAAGACTTTTGGGCAATAACATGTACACCAAGGAACTAAAAGAAAAGAATGACGTCACAGGCCAGTTATTTACATTTGCATACTCATTCTCCATTGCTATGATATTAATTAACATGTTTTTGACCATCCTCAACGCCTCCTATACTGAAGTGAGACTCCTTAAACAAGGTCGTTATCCTGATGCTGAACTGGCCAGCTTCGCATGTCGCTATTTCAGGAAAAAAGTGGAAACATACTGGCGAGATGCTAAAAAATCTTTTAAAAACAGGAATCAGCCTAAGTCACATCTGCGAAGGAGAAAGTCAAAGTACTTTAACGAAGGCACCCCAGACGTTTTGGGTTATTCTGATAAGTACCTCTGTACGGAATATACTGTATACAAAAAAGCATACTCTTGTCTTTCGGAAAAAGAACCCGTCCGGGACAACAAACACCTCTCTCGGGAGAAAATTCAATGTGATGACGATTTTGATGATATTGATATCGATACGGTGGACGAATTTTCTTCTCTTCGAGACATTAAAAAAGCCTTATTACAAATAGGAAAATCACTGTTTATTTATCATCATGAATGGAGCTCCAGCAGCCTGTATGATGACAGTGACAGAGAAGAAAGAAATTCCCTGAAAAGCGGGTGGAGCCAGGGCTCCAATCAGAGTTTGTTCGATGTGGGAATGTTTGAGGATTGCGAGCAGTCTGCCATCGTGAAAGTTTAAGCAATTTGTAGTTTTGTTAAATTAGACACAAGCCATCATCTTTAGTTCCTTAAGTACCTTTTCAGATTTTTAAGGCAATAGATGGTGACTTTGATTTCTCTACAATCTGGCAAAGAGAGCTGCGAAAGATTCAGTTTAAGGAGCAGCTGCCGTCTTGATCACTTATCAAAGTATTATTGTTATGTCTTTGTCTTTGTCTCAAAAAGGAAAAAAAGAAATGTTCTTCATTACTCAAGCCCGGCTAGCCGAGGTGACTTTTATCCCGATATTACATGAAGTAAGACAGCCCAGAGCCGCCATATTTCCATAGCGATTTAAAGTAGTGCGCATAAGCAGTCTGGTTACCCACTCACTTGATGCTGACGGTAAGCCGGGATAGCTCGGCGAGCGTGATCTCGGCAAAGCTAGCCAGGAATATGAATGATGATGATTACAATAAAATTATCAGTTATTGAGAGGACCAGCACTTGCTCGCCTCTTCTCAGCTTTAATATAGTTTTTGCTGGAATAGTAAGATTCATAGCTTTAGCGTGCGAATAGAGCCGGCTATTCTCCGTTCCCGCCGCTGAATTCACAGGTTAGTATAAGGCGACTGTAAGACATGCTTTTCTTCTCTTTTCATACGATTTGGGTGTCCCCGTCAACACAGTATTCTGTTTTTTTTTTAAAGCTGTCATGTTTGGCTCCTATCAACTTTAAATTCTCATCCCGAAAAGATGGAGCAAAGGCCGTGAAAAGTGTTAACGAAGATTTTTTGGCATCATGTCATTAACAGGAAATTACATTCTGGACCAGAAAAAGTTCGATTATTTCAGGGACAAGATTTCGCCTTGTGAAATGTTTAATATACTTACCCGTTAAAGGTTCCTTAACCTAGTTGATCAAAGCGAATAGCACAGCGCTAAAATGACGTCAGAGCGACTAATTTGCAATTTTTATCTGACTTTTGCCATTTCTGTCGTTTTGATGACAAAGTCAGACAAACATGACATATTAATGACAAAAGGCAAAGAAAAGTGACGAATTTCGCTGAAGGTAATTTCAATTTGTTTGTCTGAATTTCAGTTCTATTAATAGTGGCCGCGGTCACATCTAGGCTACTAACTATAGTTAAGACGGGGATAACTATAGTTAGCTATTTCGGTAATGTGACCGTTTCTCTGTTCGCTCCAACTATAGTTAGACTAGAAGTTCTCATTGAGAAGGGAAGTGCTGCCGTTAGTTGCGATGCGAATAAGACAAAGACAGTTTGTACAACAGTTGAACATATGAATTTTTTTTAGTAAAGTCAATAACTTAGACTTGCTGGCGTTATGAAACACTCAGAGCGTAATATAAAAAATGAACCGATCACGATGACAAATAAACGGCTTGGAAACTAAAATTTCGAGGACGTTTTTGGACTTTTTACATTTAGGGCATGAATTTTTCGTCATTTCAGGCCATGGTACCTAAAGATGAGCCTAGCTAGCTGTAAAAAGGGGCAATACGGAGGCAATACGTCCTAGCCGGCATGATCACATGCTGTTTACGGAAAATTCCCTCATCCATGTCAGGAAATTCTGTATTTTAAAGCCTCCCCTAGGGCATGACTCAGCAATTGAGGACATTTCTGCTACGTTTTCAATGTTGGTTAGCATGCAAGGATTTTTCCCGTGCATATCGTCAATGATTTGCTCACTGGTAATAGAGGAGGTGGCCCCAGAGTGGTTTTGCATTGAAATTGGCATGCAACAGAATTTCGCATGCCCTGTAAGCATAATTTGAGGTTCTGTGACCTTCTCACCCAGGCCGCGAGAAGCCTAGGTTCTAGTAATAAGTAATTCATACCCAGCAAAATCCCCGGCATGCCGGGCATGCCAAATTTTCTGACATGCCCGGCATGCTAAATTCTCTGGAATGCCGGGCGTCCATAATCTGGGTCATGCCGGGCATGCCAAAATCGGTCTCTGGCATGTTTCAACGCACAGGTTATAATTCCTTGAATCTACAGATATTTTAAGCCTGGCTAAAAAAAAAATAAACAGATCACAGTGCTTATCTTTTGATGTACGGTTACACGATGACGTCATTGCTATTCCTTTCATTTTCATAGATTTGGTTGTCGCAGCGAAGTTTAAATAACAAAAGCTCTAATTTTCACAAGAAAGTAAAACCCTGAGGGATTCTGCCGAAGTAATAAAACAGCGTCATCGTGGAGATGACCTGTTGGGGGATTGTAAAAACTCCTCACTCCTTTTAATGAGTCTTTAATAGGATTCCCATTTCACATTGCGAATAAAATGGAATTGACTGAAATCAGTAAAAAGAGAGACAGAGACTATTTTCATTGTATAATAAAATGCATCTATGTTCCATGAAAGCTTTTAAAAATACAAGGTTATAGAATATCTTTCAAAGTTCATTACAAACTGAGCTAAGCCCCAAAATCACTGTTCATTATTCAGTAAATTATGATGTTTGTCAATGCAATGTGCTTGAATATAACGTTGAATTACAAATCTCTCGAACGCAATTTTCCCTACGTTAGAAAAGCTCTTTTTATCTTGTTTCACATTTTGATAAGGAGTCTGAGTTCCTCTTTCTTGTTTTGTAGGCTTGCCAGGATTAATGTTTTTTTGTCATTACCAGTGTCTGTGTTCTTCGTTTTTAACTCAAAGTAAGTCAGTAATAACTGACGGTATCAAAGGATTGCTCTCTAGAAAAGTAATTATCTCCTCGTCATGTCTGGAAGTTACCTGTAACAAAAAATAAATGGAATCTTAACACATGCAAGGCCAATATGAAAAAAAGAAATAGAACATTTAGAGCTCAGCTTCTCTTAACATATTTTCATACTGGCTTGTTGAGTCTGTTAAAGGTCGCAACTAATTGTCTGAGGCTAATTTCACAAGAGTGTGCAATTGAGATAAATACATGGTAAATAAAGTGAAAGAAACGTGGTTTCACATTAGCCAATTTACATTGCGCTGTTCGATGATGTTTACACGCTTTTCTACTGCGAAATAAACCTTTGCATTTGGATTTGCAAGTTAAGATTATACCGAGTTTGACTGACACTTAATTGAACAACAGTTTCATTTTTAAGGAGGCAATTGGGGTGTAGACCCATATAAAGCCGGAATATGTAAAGGAAACTCAGCGAAAACTTTTTCGCATCTTTTTGTGGCGATATTCTTTCACGGCCCGTCAATTGATTAGGGGTTGCGAAGATAAAATAAATTAGGACCAAAGGTTAAAGCCTGTCCGGTTACATCATTTCGTATGTTACCTAGAGTTCTAATAAATAGGTCATAAAATAGGATTTTACGAGAGCGAATTTGTTTCTCAATCGGTGTATAAAAAAGTGAGGCTATCAAATGAGAAGTTTATAGAGTATCAAAATTATTAAATTAAAAGCTCATTTAATTAGGAAAATTCCTATACGAAAACAATGCTAGTGACATTAAATTGATCAGATAAAATTCTCAGAAAATATGTCCAATAAAAGCCTCATTATTTACTTTTGTTTTTGCGTAAAGGTAATTTTTTCGGCCCACAAAGCAAAGTTGAAAAAGCGACTAAATCTTAGTTTTTTACATTGAACATGTTTATTAGCTCAGTTTTCGTCCGTTTTAAAAGCTTTATAACCCAATCATAATTTTTCGGGTTATCAAAAACCATGTTCATTTAAAGTAGAGCCGGCAAACCTGAACATTTTGTAATTCAAAAGTCGGACCCAGCCAGGTTGTTTAAGCTTAGAATTATTTGCATTTTAGCGTCCTATAAATTTACCAGAATCGCCTCTCAGAGGCTTACTGTAGCAAAGCATTTTGTAGTACACTCGTAGACAAGCAATGTAAGCCTTAAGTCTTTGCTTGGATGAGATGTCCAAAAGAAAAATTAGTTTTGTGGACCTAAACGCACATTCACAGACTGCTTATATTGAGTTGTTTACAACTTTGCATTGACACGCGCAGCATGTTCATTTTTTTAAAGCGAAATCCAAATCTGATTTTGGCATTTGATTTACGGATATTTTATTTTGTCTCCAAAAGTGATTGTAATATCCGTTTGATTGTCTTTCAAACAACAGTCAAACTATGCAGCAAAAATAAGTAACTTTACCAGTACAGTGGAAAAATATGACCGTAGGTGCCAAAAATAATTATACTCGAGCTATAAAATTAGAACTGACTTTTTTTAGCTTTGGTTTCTTATTTTTGAAGTTTTCTCTAGTCTTCTTAGCAGCAGAAGAAGATTACAAGACATACAAACAGAAACAATCCAAAGTGAACAAGTTGACAACCACTTATGCCGGAGTTCTTAGGCATGCTCAACAGCAAGATAAACTGAATGCCAAAAGGATAATTCACGGGATTTGTTCGATATTCAGGCTTTTTTCTTTACCAAATTAATACTAAATTTGTACTTACAGTCTCTCGCAGAATCCATTTCTTGTCCAGCATTCACCAACATCTCAACCATGCACCGCAGAAAAAAAAGACAAACAAGTGCGAAGAGACATGACGACATCGTGACGCCACAACTGCCACGCTACAACAAACTAGATTCCTCGTCATCCGCGAAAACACTTCTGCGGAAATTCGGCCGATTTCGTGCGTGCTCGGGGTATCTTCGGATGACGCAGATGACGTTGCTCAAAGGACTATCGTCAGCAAGGAGTAAAACAGTTTGCGAGATTCGCTTAGCCGACAAGGAGCGCACTGAAAAACTAAGCAAAATCTCTCTGAGAAGGCAGTCCAATTTCACCAAATCAGAACGTCTTTGCAGTATTAACGTCGTACTCTCGTATTGACACTTTTCCGCGATCAAATTTAAATGTGGACCCAGAAATGTCAGTATCGGTTTGAAATAAAAGAATTAATCTTTGATTGCAAGTTAAGTATTCTATTTTATGTATGAATAATGTTGTTTTGTTGTGCTTTTTATTTATAAATCCAGGCTTCTGTCTTCAGTTTTGCCAGTCGATCCCGTGACACACATTGTGACAAACATGACTTTTTTTGTTATAATCTGCATTTATTGCCAGGCATGAAACCTGTCACTTCAAGCTTCCTAAGATATATTTGGCGATTATATGTGATTCTCAGGATATGATGCTGAAGCGAACATCAAAATCAGTCTCGCTGGGCATGCCAATTTCTTGCCTGGCATGCCGGGCATGCCAAACCAACCTGGCTTCACCATCGGCATGCCCGGCATGCCAAACCAGAGGAGCTAAAACTGGGAATGAATTATTAACCCGGCGAGAGATCTGGGACCTAAGTTTAGCTGGGTCAATTTTGGGCTGCGAGGGCATGAACCCATTTTTTCCATGCCTATGAGATGTTATTTCTAAGTACCAATGTTCCCTTGAATTTTGTCATGCCTAAATATATAAAATTTTCCCTCTCTCATTAATCCTCAGACTGGATGCGATTTTTACGCTCGGAAGGCATGTTCAACTGAAAATCATGCCCATACCCTTATTCCAAACAAAATGCTATCAAATTTTAGTTTCCAAGCCGTTAAATATGCTTACATTTATAGAACTCGCTAGATTTCAATACCATTTTGTAATTCATTTTAATAATTCACGAAATTCCAAAACAACAGCAGTGTTGATAGGCTGTTTCTTGATCGAACAATCATCGTACACAGGATGAGATGAATTGCGAACAAATAACGTACAGGCCAAAACTTGTTTATTCACAGGTCAGGTAGATGTACAGCACATGCCGTTCACTTACCTAACTTACAATTCTGATTCCCGAGATAACAATCTGTGTGACAAACGAATACTCGCTATAACTAATCTTGAAACCTAGAATAAAAAAAAAATAAACCGAAAAATGTTCCGTACAATACTTCTTGAACTGTTCTTACCGTTTAGGCCGTTTAAACAAACATCCGATAAACTACGATTTCTGCACAGATCTTACATGAGAGCAAAACAAAATGGCGGGTTGCTCCTAAGAGAAAAACAGGCGCGGCAGCTAAGCACTTGCTTAAGCAAACCGCTGACTGCACAGCGCTGCAGTCACAGATTGATTGAACCATCGAACCATGGAACCATTGAACGAAAAATCTCAAATCGCTCAAGAATATGGTCTGCTGCCGGCTGATGCCTGGCAGCAAAATTTTACGCCTCGGTGATCCAAAACAATACTGACTAACTGTAGTTATACCCAAGCAGGGTTCGTGGGTTAGTCTTAAGTTTACAAACAAACAACCAATCAGAATGTGACACTTCTTTTCGCACATGCGAGATGAGCGTATATAAATACACAAAATAAAAACCAAGCGTGAAGCGAGGGGGAAACCAAAATCAACAAACAAAAAATTTACATAGGCTAATTAGACCAAACTGTTGTTAACTGCGTGGTGTGACCGCCATGTCGACCGAAAGCAATAACTACAGTTAGGTATGACATCACGTAACTTGACACTAACTTAAGTTAAAACTTTAGTTACGTCGTAGATGTGACCGCAGCCATTAACTGTACGCAGCGCTATTACCATGATTGGTTCTAATTGAAAAGACGTTCATTGGTTGTCTCTTGTTCTCGATGCACTCGAATTCACTTCTTTTGTTATCCGCATTGAATAATAAGAGCTCTATCTACTTAGAACCAGCAACTATGACAGTGAAGATCACTAAATTGTCATGTAGTTATATGCATGCTTATTTTTCAACGTAATTTCTACGATAATAAAATTTAGCATCACCGACTCTTCCCTCCCCCCATATCACAAAAAAATGACGCATGTTGAACCAGTCGATTAACCTGTCAACAGATTATACCGTCTACCGTCTACCGTCTTTGATTACCAAAAAATAGAACATGAATAAGTATGACGATCAAGTTCACGTAAAAATTCTTTCCCACGCTAATACAATTACCGACTGCTCTCCTTCACACTTTCTTTAGAATGATATTTGAATCGAATAATTACTGCCAATCACTTGTCGAAATGTAAAATGATAACAAATGTTTTATGTAGCCATTGTAATATTACTAAAGTAAAAAAAAAAAAAAATGAAGAAATGAAGAAATATCACTTGAAATGTGCCACATGCACATAGTGGTTCTTTGTATACCATTCCTGATCGAATTGGAATTTGGAAATGTTGGTTGTTGAGGAGAGGGGAAAATACATGTAGGAGTAACCGGGGAAAACTTTTAAAGCAAGGCCGGGCGAGACCCAACAACAGACTCATTTCACATATGGCGTCAACTCCGGGATACCAACCCGGGGCCACGTGGCGAGCGAGTGCTTTCACTATTATACCACCCTTGTCTCCCGCAATGCTTGAGAAGACGCCGAAGAAAAATGTCATCATTTTTTCACATAAAGCTTTATTCTCTTGTCACCTTGTTTTATTATTTTCCACTAATTGATATAGCTTTCTCTTGTTTGTAATTACATGTATTGTTCAAATGGATAAACGTACATTTATTGAGTTATTGTTATTAAATTACGAGCTAACGACTGTAAATATTACATATTAAAATTGTTGGGTTTTATTGACTTTAGAATTGTTAAAGTTTAAATCCCTCGATTAATTTGCGGTATAGCATACACTATATTTTTCATTGCGCTAACCTTAGTTCGGTCATGCGTAAGGGCGATATTTGCCATCTGGAATTCATTCGTGCCTACATTATATATATATATATATATAAAAAACCTCACCACAAGATTTTAGATTGTTACATTTAATCTGAATCATTCAAAAATGTTCTCAGACACAGGAACCTGGAATGAATCACGGTATTTATGTCCATGACGCCTCAAAACATTCATGGTACTTTGGCCTTAATTCATGTCCGAGTCGTCTCTGAAAAACAATGACGACGTAGACAAAGAGTAATTCCAGTTTTCAGAGTTGTCGTCTTTCGAAGAAATAGATAACAAAGATCTGGCGTCGTACTCGTTTTTCCAGACAAATTCTCCGAGTACTGACTTTGAATACTCCATCGCTTCCTTAACATCTGACAATAGAAGATCCTCTTCAGTTGGAGGAAATTTGTACCGCGATTCTTTGATGGAATAATGTCCTTCAAAGCCGGCTCCTTTACCTACCCACTGATTGTCAGCATCGTGATCAGGTAAATCGTCACAGGAAAAAAGGCTCTCAGTCTCGGCAAGCATGGCCCTAGTCTCCTGCTTACATCCGCCTTCATGGCCATCGCAGTTTCGCCCTTGGACGGACTGGATGGGAAAACCGTCGTCTTGGTTCAAACTTTCAAAGCACAAAAGTGGGTCAGTTTCAAAATCTCTCGCTATATCTGTGTTGCTTCCTCTGATCTGATCTTTCGCAGTTCCTAATTTCAAAAAGTTTTTACGTATCGATTTCACGAAAAACTTCTTAGATTTCCGACCACACCGTTTTAACCCATCTTTTAGGCGATTTTTAATGAAATCACCAAGCTCCTCCCCGGGATTTCTCCCATGGCTGGCTTGATGGTATGCCTCATCCAAGATGGCAATGAACGTATCCGTGAAGACAATAGTCAAGGCAAGCATGCAGGCCATACGATATAGGGGAACAAACATTTGGGACGAGGGTCCACTACTTAGCTTTGAACGCATTTTTCCTATTCCAATGGCCATTTGAAAAACCGACCTAAGAGAGAAATAGAGAGTGGAATATTCCTCATCCATTGTACCAAACAAGAGTGTTCCAAGCTGGGCGAATGCAAGAGCGAGGAGAATAACTATAAAGGAGAAGGAACAAATGTAGCTCCACGCTGCCTCTAACGTTGACTTCATTATGTGAATATGACGGTTTATCTGAATAAGCTTAAGGCTCTTAACTGTGGTCAACACAACTGTGGCTGACAAAACAACGTTTTCAATAGTCTCCCACTTAACGAGTTCGTATGAAGTCCAGTAGCCAAAGGGATCCTCCTTTATTTTTTGAAGAAAATCTCTCAAATCGTTTTCCTTCAAAAACACAAGCAACATTGCAGTAGCAGAAGAAAGGAGTTGAAAAGAAGAGATCCAGTTAAAGAAAGCCTTAAAATACGAACTTCGCTGCTTGAAAACCTTAACAATTTCAAGAACCACCAGCACTACAGTGAATACTGACCATAACAGAATGCAAATGTGATAGAACAACCACAATGCAGAATCAGATGAAGGAAAAATGTGAACAGGAACCACGACCACCGTCTTTTTTGTAAAACCCGTCGAGAATCTCTCTAATACAATCATAACGTTTGTCAGCAGCAGGTTCGCAGGTTCGAAAATAACAAATTCCGCCAATATTACAGCTGATCTGTCGTCCATCCAGTTGAATTCTTCAAGGCTCTGTTTGACTCTCAAAGCGGTTTCGTTATCGTAACCGATCTTGGCTATGTAACCACCAGCGCCGTAAGGAATAAGTTCACTAGCACTCTCGGGCACCGTATATTGCCAAGGTTCAGGACAAAATGAATAGGATTCTTTTGAATTTTGATCATGGGTCGAATCCATGGGCTTCCACAAGGGTTTGTATGATGGGGTGGTGTCCTTATTTGATCCAGATACGTCGGCAAGACATCGGTTGAAATGAGGTCGAAATAAGGGTTCTACGTGAAATAATTCACAGGTAGATTCTGTCAATTAGAAAATAAATTTAAAAATGTATTAAGTAGTATCTCAAGACATGTTTTGGCAGAATTCTTTTGGTCGTTACCTGAATTTTAAACAAACGAACAAACAAAAAGCAAAACGGGTTTGACAATTGATTACCCCACTGTTCTCGTCTAGCTTTCTGGCCGATACCAGGTTCTTTAAACAACCGAATAACTTTTCTATATCACTAAGCTTATAACGCACCTAAGATCATACTATAGGACGTTAAGAAAACCATCTACCTTGTTTTATTCGTATTTGTCGAAGTCTTGGCATGCCAACTGTATATCCGATCTTGCCTCTTAGGAGTCCATCATCAAAGTGAGCAGCTGGGTGTCCATTGTACAAACGTGCGTCATAGAGACCTGGAACTAATTCGTTTTCAAACCATTTCCAAAATGATTTGGGATCTTCCACCTAGAATTCATGAATAAAGCTGCAGTTTAGTGGACTGGGAAAGGGACATGGGATATTTGACAACAAAGCGATATTCGTATGACCTTGAAAAATGGTTTCGGTAAGTGTTCGTTATTTGTTTTATCAGCCAATGGATGAAAATATCAAAACATGGACTCTTCGTTTTCCCGCCAAAGAAAACCCTTATATGGAAGAGCGAAGTATCCATTGCTTTTTAGAAAGTTCTTCGGGCATGAACTTCTTTTAGCCGAGCGTTCGCTTAACCAACCAAAAGCCACGCGCGTTTGTATCCGTTCCACAAACCAATCAAATCGCTGTATTTCCGTTCGTTTGTTGTTTCTGTTTTGTTTGCACGTTTTCATTTCAAGGTCATACGAAAATCACTCTACTGTTATTCTTTTTAATGTTTGGATCAAAAGCGCTGTATACTTCCAAAACGAGTTCTTCAGTATATGCGGAAGTAATAAAGATACCTTTTATTGAGATACCTTTTATTTACAGTGAAACCCGGTCAATCTTTCCGAGGAAGAACAAACATTGAACATGATTGTTTCAATATTGGGTTCATTATTGGTTTTAATTTTGCGTTGTTCAGTTGAAGTATTTGAAGAAATCAAAATAATCTTCGATTTAAGAATTGAATTCTGATTGAATTGGCGCATCCATCTTCTAAGCGAGAAAATTCGAGAAGTCAGTCTAATTGAAACAATCTGGAAGAAAAAGAAACATCTGTTGGTACCTTGACCTTATACAGTCGTGCTCCATTAAGCGTGACCGGCTTTCCAAACAAGTCAGAAAAAAATGCGTCTGACACTTGAATGAAATATTGAATATCTCTCTTAAAATCGCTTTTTAAGCCATGACTTCGTCATATACAGAAAGAAAACTTCTATTGTTCACATATGTAAAAATTCGCTAAGAATGATATTTTGTGGTAAATCTGGAATTTTCCCACTTACTGCTGTGTAAGTGAACTATGAGTGAACTCAATATTCAAGAATTCAACTTTAAATTTCGTTCTACGTACTGAAGAACTCTTGACCGATTTGACTCTGAGGTAACTGATCCAAGATGGTGGCTGTTCTGAGGGCTGTACAGCAAGGTCAGATAGGTTAAGGTGACTCCTTAAGAATGCACCTACACTTTAATAAATCTAAATTTTTACTCCGGGTTGTTGGAAATGGTCATAATTTAGTATAGTCGTATTCTGTGTTTTGTTTTAAAGTTTTGTTCACGACCCTAAGCTACGGTCTTTTGCAAAGTTGAATGGGGTCCTTGGTTAAGCGGTAAGAGCCATTTCAAATAGAGCTGATTCGTCAAAGTGTAAGTGCTGAAAACAGTTGGGGAACATCTCTGGTTTCCCTGTACCTTGCTAAAATTGCTGAAAGTATCTTTGAGTGATCTTGTCAGTCGATATCTTGACGGCTTGCGGTTTCCATAACAGACAGTCATTAAAAGAACGATAAACGCGGTGTAAATGCCCAGTTCAATAAAGAAACGATACATTTTTCTTTGGTGTAGCCTCAAATGTCGCATTTTTTGCAGCTCTTCATCAGACGGCTGCCGGATATTTACGTCTCCTCTTCCGTGAAACACCAAGTTTCCCCTTCGCGAAACCTCAACCTCGCTAGTAGTGCCAGTCTGTTTTATCTTTAACAGGGATGTGATTGCGGTATTAACAATAATAATGATCGGTCCATTGATCAAGATATCTTGAAGTACCGCTATACTGACAGATAGTAACCATCTATTGGACACTTCTGCTCCCCACTGGATGCTGTAAAACACGGTGAATGTTCCTGAGGAAATGGAGGTTGTCAGGCAGATCATCCATCCAATTACGACAAAGCACGGCGGTAGGAAGCCTTGCCTGGATTCCCTTGTTGCTGTATCGAAATTGTCACTTGGTATTGTTTTCTTGATGTTCCGAAATATAAATACCGTCCCTATGCTTACAGGAAGAGCGATAAGCCCACATTGCACACCAATGACGATTTGCCTCAAGCTCATTTCCAAAGGGCCAATTTGAAATGAATTAGATAAATCGTCTGAATCCCTAGACTTTTCCAAGCGATAAAACATGGCATTGGTTACTAGAGAAATCATTACGATTGAAAACAGGCATGTTAGACGTTGACATCGTGTAAAAGAATTTTGCGGTGGTCTGGTGAAAAGGGAGAGAAATAAATGTTTGTCTGCAAAGTTTGTGACAACGCGCCAGTGAAACAATCTTGTGAAACTTTCCATTTGTCGATTTGTGGCGGCCCAGACTTCCACATCAACAGCACCGTCCAACTTTTCTACAGACAGCCATCTGTTTGCTACGAAATGCCACTTTTCGTTGGTAGAGTTGTCTCTAATCACAACTTGGTACAAAAACCAGGATGGACTTTTTCCGCTATTATCGTGCCAAATCTGTATCTTGTACAGCTTTCCCATATGTGCTGGCAGGCTGAGAGTGAATGTGTTTACACTACCACGAGTGAAGAGTTTGGCTTTTTGCCAGGGATCCATGAAACATATTTTATTACTGCTACCTTCTTCGCCAAATAGTCGGATTCCCACTCGAGCTGTTGTGCCGTTAAGGTGCCACATCCCAGTTTGAATGGACACTTCATAACTGTAGCAGTTTTCTTCTTCGTCGTCGCAAGAAGACGCTATTGTGTTAATAATCTGTAAAAGAGAAAAAAACCTCTCAAAGATAACCCCTAAACCAACCTTTATAACCTGGATTCTTGTGATAGCTTACCATCTTTTTTTAGTATACCTTATAGCCTTTGTAGATACTAAGAACGTTTTAGTTCACGAGATGTCTAAACAATGTTTAAAGCAGAATCAAAACCACAAAACGCATCTACCTTCATCTTGTCTTTGTTATCCGCCCTTCTTGCAATGATAAGACCCACAGCGTAGATTGCAAAAGTAATGCAAACGGTAAGCAGGACAGCCAAGTTATCTGGCGGGAGGTCTTTGAACACTCTGTTGAAGTCAATATTGTTTGGGATGACGTAGAAGTTGCCAGAAAATGTAGTCAAGTGATTTGCCAAGCAGACAGCTGCAGTCTCGTTACTCTCGTTAGCGATCTGAAATTATAATAAACGAAAAGGTTACTTCGATTTATTCAGAGGAATAGCATGACTAACAATCTTTAAACCAAGTACTGGCAAGTACTATGCACGTCAAAGATGAAGGCAAAGGTGTGGTGGCTGTGACCATCCTTTTGACGCTCGTCAAAGTTGAAGTCAAATACGAACACTACACTTTTACAACACTTTTGAATGGTGTCAAAGCTGACAGCAAAGATGCAAAAAATGGGCGCTCGAGAAGCGCGTGTGACTACTGCTGAAGAGTAAAATGCAGCTTTAACGCTTTTGAATTCTTTAAAATGCATTGCAACGTTTCTCAATGAACCGTAACGCATTTTTAACCTTTGCCATGAATGCGTGCAACTTCGTCAAATGATGAAAAATGATCAACACATTGGCAATGTTACAATTTTTTGCGTGACGATAGAAATGGTAGCGAAAGGTCAATGCAGGACACGTAGTCACTCCATCATGTCCTTTTTACAATGCGCTGCAAATGGTCTAGTCTCCTTTTTTTCCTTTGTAAGAAGATTTTCGTAAGACTTCTGATCTTTCGTGATATTGTGTGGGAAGACTCACAAGACCTGAAAGGAACCTCAGAAATTTACACCTTGACCGCGCTTTGTAATCGATAAATTATAATAACAGAAACATCATTTAATATTTAAATATAAAATATAGAAAACAAAAACTCCTTTACTACGTGTGTTGCAAATTGCGTGTCATTTGCCTAAACATCCTTGGTGAAACATGATCCTGTGAACTACTTCGTTGCCTAGCACGTGACCGAAAGACTACTCCAAAATTTCATTACACAAAGTAGCGATGCTGATGTTTTCACAGGAGTTGATTTGGAGAGGAGAAATCTGTTATACAAATATCGTGGTTTCTAGACTTGGCTTAACTGCAGAATATACCGAGAAGTGGAGACCACGAGACAGCTGAGCATTTCGTTTGTCATCGAGGACCATCGAAGAAAGATTCCGAAAAGTGGTTATCTTTGTATGCTGATTGACTGCGAATTATACTCTATTGTTACTTACTCACTTTCGGAAACTAAGTATGCTGATTGGCTCCAAAGTATATTCTATCGTTACTTACTTACTTTCGGAAAACTAACTCGATTGCAATATGACTACTGGCGAATGCACAGTAGTAACAAAATTTATCTCTGCGGTTTAAACACTCATGTCGATACTTATAAAAGGAAAATGAAAAGTTGTGATACTGTTTTAAGGAGAATTAAACGACAATACCGAACATGGCTGGTAATCATGGTAATTGCTGATTTATAAAAAATGCTCTGGAATGTGCTTTTTCGAGGGGAAAACTTTTCTCCATCTTGAATGGACCATTTTCTTCTTGATCGATCAATATACGATGATAGCGCCACCAAACTGAACTACCACCGCGAAATCGGATGATGGAAGATTGGACACGAGCGGAACACGCTGCGTTTGGCGCCAAATTGTCGCTGCTGCAAACTCTCTTCGCCTGGGCAAACAAACAAACAAACTAGATGTGAAGAGAAAAAGTTGTTTTTTTTCTGTAGGAAGCAATTCAGCTTTCGTTAACAAATATTTTCACTGTTATCTTTGATGCAGTTTATAACAAACTTGTTCAAAAGGTGTCATTCTTTTCTTTGAGTGAATGCAATAGTTGCTCTTCATGGTTGCTTTGATATTTTAAAGCTTACAGAAACCAACTCTGAACTGTATTTTAACCTTATGTCTTCCTTGGAAGCTGTGATGACTATTATATCTGGTTTTAAACCCGACACCTTTCTATTGAATATTTGAGTTTTCATTACTTTAAGCCCTTTTTCCATAATAGGGCTAGTGACATTACTGCAAAAGTAATGGCTTGCAATTTTTGGATCCTAACCCAGCCTGAGCTCACTCACTCAAGTAAGGCCAGAATCGCTTCAGACTTTTGAACCCTCTTACGCATCAAGCAAGGTGAAAAACGAAAACGATGCTATCCGAAATCGGATTTCCGACTTTGACAAGCGACGCATCTCTCAACCATAAAACCAGTAAACAAACTAGCCATGAATAATAGCAGCTATCATTTTGTACATACAGTGGAAAAAGACGGTTAAAAACATCACAAGTTGACACAAAACTCTGTCAGCTTCAGCTGTCAAAGTAAACAAGTTTCAAGATGCTGCATAAATTTTCTGCATGAACTCACCTGTCCAACTTTGACCAATCAGAGCATAAAAATTGGACGTAGAGCGTGACCAACGCGTGACTTTGGTACGAAAAGGTCTTCCCCACCTGTATTTCTGAACAACTGACTGCATTTTCGCGTCCGAGGTTAGTTTGAAATCAAAATCTTTATAATGCGGGGCCATGGATAGTGAAATAAACACAACTTTTTTTAAATGAATTTTTAAAAAAATAAACTTGCGCTGGCGATCATTTGAAAACTAGTAACTTGTCAGCGGATAACTTCAAAAAAGGGGGTGGTATGCAGTAATGCCAATAATGTGCTTTCAGCGAAAACGTTGAAGAATTTCCAAAATCACCTGGACAGCCATTCGCTTATTACTTTTGAAAAGCACCAAATTTTGCAGTGCGACCTGTTTACGTATTTGAAGAACAGAATTTATTATGAGCAATCTTCGTAAAAAGCGTTTGATACGGGCGGCATTTTGAGTACTCCAGCGAGCGATGTTTATGTTCGACTAAAAACAACCGGCAAACCGGTTTTAAAAAATTGCAATAAGAGTCACTGCAAGCAGTCAATAAAAGAAATAGAATTCGTTTAAACGTTTACAGAGACAACTATTTTAATTCACGAAGACAATTATTGAGATCATAGTGTTTCTAAAAATCCTGAGTCATGTAAGCTTCAGCATACAAACAACTTTGCAGATTTAAGTCGTAAGCCGGCTTTCCAGTGTTTACTTTTTTTTCAACATGAACTCGAGGCAAGAAATTCGCTCAAAGCTTTCTTTTTACAGCCAAAATTATAACTAGATATTCTTTGGAACGTTTTCTTTCTATTTTCAGTCAGAAAATGTCTGTAGGCTTTTTAAAGTTCTGCATAAGCTTATAGCGGGGCTCCCTCGCGCGCGAAGCGCGTGGGACAGAGCCCCATACTCATAGAATATGGTCAACCTCTTTTCTTTTGGTTGTCACGTGATCGACCGAGCGTACGTACGTACGTACGCGTCTACAGATTGTACGGGTAGGGTAGGGGAGACTATCAAAAGGAAGGGAGGGGTGTCTCAGGCGTGTCTTGGCAAATCCACATCTTTTACATTGGCCATTCACAATATGGTCAATTGACAGCTGTCAAAACAGGATAACCACTGATCAGTATCACATTGCCATATCGAGGGCTCATGTGTCAACTCATCAAGGTGACGTGATTTATTTGGAAGCTGTCCGCTGACCAGTTGTTTTACTAGATCGCCATCAATGTTCAATCTCATACTTTCTAGCAAATTTGAGAGCACAGGAAAACTGATAATGCACACATCAATTGGACATCAATGTTTTGATCAATTGACAGCTGTCAAAACAGGGTATCCGCTGACCAGTATCACTTGACCGTATCGCGGGCTCAGGTGTTTACCCATCGAGGTCAAGTATTTTTTGAAGTTATCCGCTGACAGGTTACTAGTTTTTAAATGATCGCAGGCTCAAGTTTGATATTTTTTTCATTCATATGAAATATGTTTTGTTTTTGGGCCGCACAATTAAAATTTTGATTTAAAACTGACCTCGGACCCGAGCGCAGCTCATAAGCACAACTTATTTCCTATACATTAAAAAACATTGAACTTGAGTCAGCGAACATTTGTAAACTAGAAACTTGTCAGCGGATAACCTTAAAAAATACTCGATCTAGATGGGTCGATAACTGAAGCCGCGAAAAAGTCAGGTGGTACTGATCAGCGGATAAACTGTTTTGACTGCTATCAATTGATCACAACATGGATGTGCAATATTAGGTTGCACCTGGGCTCCGATACTATTATCTATAGCTAGAGAGTTTGAAGCGAATTCGAGCCAGACACGATGTCCAGTTTTCAGCGTCACATTAACGAGTGAATACTTACAGTACTCTTAGTTTTGACCGAATAAACTTTAAAATATGTCTGTAAACCCTGAGGACTGGGAGGTTGACTTTTCTTTTCCAAATTATAACCTAGTCGTTGTTTTAATGTGAAGAAAGCTGGTGTAGAAACTGAATCGTAACCTTACCGAGGCAGAGAATTCTAGTTAGTGTTTGAAATTTTTAACGTAGATCACAGTTGAAGACGAGAATGAACTGGCAGAAAGAGAGGTTTTCCCAAAAACAATTAACGAGCGAGTCCTTCGACATTGACAACACACTTACCTTGAAAAGCTTCTTTGCCTTTTGCAGTGTTTTTTTTACAAGGACAAACGGAGCAAAGATGGAAACGACTTCTAAACAGACACAGTGTCCGGTTTCCAAAATACTCCATCGTTACATTAAAGAGCTAAAACTTCCAGTGCTCTTACTTTTAACCGAATAAACTTTTCAGCATCGCGAATTTGTTTTTACTTTCTCGGAAAGCCTTTGTTATGTGCTATTGTTTCGTGCGCCAATAAAAACTTTCTTTTTTGACGCCTGTCAAATGACTGTCAAATCGTGCGTCCTGCACTTGTTTCCGGTCCCCCAAACAGGAAGAAGCCATATAATAAACATCTCATTAGCCTCGTTTTTTCGGTCCGTACTGTAAATTAATGATCCTCGTTTTTTTCCATCGAATTATGGCCCGCGCGCTTCGCGCTTGGGCCATAAATCGACGGAAAAAAACTCGGTCCGTAATTTATAGTACGGACCGAAAACTCGGCTAATAGGAGGTATATACACAGTTAAAAGTTATTAAAACTAAGAGTACATCACGATTTTGTTACATAATGTTGTAAAAGCTAATTAACCAAAATGTATTTACATGTATCTGCGCGATCAAAATGTAAAATTTGAGAAATCCAACTTGGACATCAAGTTCTTACATGTTCCGATTTTATGAACGGCACGAAACTGATCCGGAAGAGCGTTTCAAATCTTAGCTGCAGTAAAACGCTACGATTTAAGTCCATAGGTGGTTGTATTTACTTTGGGTAGCTCGAAGATGTGTTTTCCTCTAAGATTATAATTAGTTGATCGTTCATGCAATTATAGCTTTCCTATTCCTCTAGGAACTTTGTAAACACCGGTGGCCATTTTAACCATTTTTTGATTAAGAGGGCACAGTACGTGGTTGACTTGTCACGGGTCAGAAAGCAAAGGGCTCGTTCACTGATTTTTTCAAGTTTGCCGCAAGCTCCTTTACCACAGTGATGCCACGACAATGAACAGTAATCAATTCAAAAGGAAATATTTTCTGCAGACGATTGACTAACTTTGATGACAGATGCTACGAATCTCTCCCTCAAACTTTAGCTTACTATCGAGAGTGACGCCAAGGAGTTCCAGTTCGTCTTGAATAAGGGATAACGGTTCCCTCACTGGTCAACACAGGATTTCTCTCGATCCTTCCAGAAGTAATTGCTTGACATCTTGAATGATTTCGTTTCAGTTGATTGAATTCGTACCACTCATCAACCGTTTCAGATCGGCGTTAATGGCATGTTCAACCTGGTCGATATTTTCCGCAGACTTGAACAGTTGAGTGTCATCGGCATACCTTAATAATGTGCATTCATCTATAGCATAAGACAGGTCATTCAAATTTTCTAGGATGATAGATTTTCTTAGCTATGGGCTCCGCCCTCGTAGAACTCCGCTATCACAATTATTTCACGGCTAAAAGCAGAGCAAGGCAAACTGTGAAGTCTCCAATAGAAAGATCCACATAACAGAGGAAGATGAACTTAGATACATGGCGTTCGTCAACCACTATAAATAGCGCTGACATGAAGGAAACTTGGAGAAGACCTTCACCCGTACAGCAGGAATCAAAACTGACTGGAAAGAAAATCATCACAAAGATAACATCAAGAACGTTTGTTTTTGTTGGCACTGACTTTCGTGAAAGAAGTGTTTCGAGCTATTTTGGAGGACGAATAGGGCTTATCTAACTGACATTGTTAATTTGAACATAAATAGAGCTTCAAAAATTGTCGAGGTCATTTTGATCGTCTAATGACTGCGTTGAATACTTTAGACAATTAATTTAGTTGTAACATAGCCTTTTCAAGGATCTTTAAAACCATTTTTAAGCGTTTAAAAAAGTTTTCTTCGCAATTATTCGGCTCCTAACCTAATATGGTTTTATCGAAAATAAATCATAACATTAAGAACTCGGTCTCTTATCTACCCACCTTTATAAACGGTATCCAGGTCACAATTGTGTTTGGAGCCTCGGGGTGGATTCATTTGCCACTTACAACTGTAGATGTTTAGCAGTCGTTTTTGCCCGTTTGAGTTCGGACTGTTTTTAAGCTTAAAAGCAAAATAACTTTAACGGGCAAAATACGAGGGCTAAACCCAATGGGGCAAATGAATCCCCTACCGACATTTTTGAGAATACCTTTGTCAGACCGTTGACTTGAACATCACACATTTTTGACCACTCCTTTACCAAGCCTTTGACTAATTATAATACATAGATTTAACCAGGGCTAAAAACGGCGCGCCAGTTATTTTACTTAGAATTTAAATCGAAGAATTAACTTGAAATCCACAATTCAGTTAACTAGGGAGATCCATATGACTTTTAATAGTGGGGCTGATCTCGTGTTTTAAGCGAGAAAAATACATTCATTAGTGCGAAAATACGAACATTTGCGCATAAATCAGATTCAATTACGATTTTTGCATTTTAATCAACCTTCAATAACACTTTTGCGCATTCATATGCGTCATTGAGCATACAAAAGAGAAAAATATACTTTCATTAACGCCAACATCAAAGTCATTAACACCACCTTGAAAGTCAATAGGGACAACTGACATACATTAAAGTGCAAACACCATTCATTAACATTTTTATGACACTTTTTGCAATTCAACAGCATTCCTGGACAACCTTAGGATGGATAAGATAAACATTAATGCTGTTGTAGAATCAATTGAGTGTTCTTTACATTTAATATACAAGAATCGGTCTTCAATTAAACTACAGAAATTCAAACAAATTTGGCCTGAATTTCAGTCCTTTAAATGTATATCCCTCAAAAACCTCGCTATTTAGACATTTGGGAGGTAGGTTTGCATGTAATGGTACCCTTTAGCACATTAAGCTGCGGTCACAATGTCATGTTTCTGCCCAGGGCTTCAAGCACTGCAATTGTTGTTTCCGAACTCCGCTAGTGGGATTGCTAGGGCTTTGCCCTCATTCCTGTTATACATCTGTAAATTTCCGGACTCGAGATGTCGGCCTTTGATGTCGCTTCCACTGCACGAAAAAATGGATTTACAACAACTGCAAAATCAATGCAAATATGAAGTAAATACCACATTTGATCAAATTTGCTTATATTTGCCCCGAGGCAAATTCCATCGTTGGATAATATTTGCACGCGAAGCAAAGATGGTAAATACCGCATTTACTCAATCTTTACAGTCCAAAGCAAATGAGAAGAAAAACTGCACATTTGCATCAGATTTAACATGAACTAAAAATGTGGTAAATAGATAAATCTGCTGCACCGAAACATGAATTTACAATTGTAGCAAACATTCCGCTGCACGTCGTTTTGATTACATTTACCCGCAATGCAAACCCCATTTTTGCATCACATTTGTAAGTAAAGCAAAGGCGGTCAACACTTTATATTTACCAAGTAGCAAATACTACGCAAACGTTGTATTTGCACAGTAATTACATTTGAAGCAAAGATGGTGAAAAATATCGTTCACTACGCATTTGCGCCGAGTGGCAAATGTGACAAAAAATCCACATTTGACAACTTTACAGGGGCAGTAAATGCTAGGAAAAAGCGTAAATTTAATGCCTGAAAGGATGAATTTACAGGGATGGCAAATACGATTTTTGCTTCGCTTTGATCGTGTTTGATCCAATCAAAATTCTTGCTCATCATTAATTTGCACGGGAAGCAAAATACTGAATTTACTTCTTCTTCACACATCCAGTACAAAATACGTCGTGCACGAGAGTATTTGCCGCGAATCCTTGTTGTCGCAAAGAAATGTAGAAATATACGTTTAAGTCGATTTTCTCAATGGGGATAAAATTTTTCAAAGTTAGCGTTTCCCTTAAAACTAGCAGAAACTAAACGTTCATTTAAACCAATTTTCTCTGTCGTTAAGGTTACCATTTACTCCCCCTTTTATTGTACGTTGTCCCAAATCGATTACTACATAATGGAGCAAAGATACCAAACCGGGACTGTATGTTCAGCACTATGCACATATTATTTTATTCAAAAGACAAATGATTAGATTAACGTAATTATTATACAGTCTAACCTCTTCTTATGGACACTTCTATACGACGGACAGTTCGTTTGGTCCCAGAAAAGCCAAAAATCATGCATTCCCTACCTCTATAATACAGACACCTCTGTAAAGCGGACACGTGGTTCTGTCCCTTTGGTGTCCGTATTAAAGAGGTTTGACATTATTATAAGTATCGCGCATTTCCATTCCAAAATAACTCCAAGAAGTAGTTCACGGCAAAATTATTACATAATCTAATAAGAAGAATATTACAAATAAAAGTGTTACTTAGTTACATGTAAGACTGCATAAAATCCCATTAGGAAATCTAAACTGCTGCCTTAATTCTTATTAGCAAGTACCAGTACTTGGTGGATCATCCCCAAAAATTATTGTTAAAGCCTATACAAACTGATGAGAGGCCATTATTGGGGAGTATCAGACTGATGCTACAACGACGATAGTGATGCAAACAAAACTAGCCATAGGCTTTATATACAAATGTATAAGCCAACATCTCTACACATGTATCTCACTTATTGTCGCCAAGTGCATGGCTACAACTTGGACCTGGCTGTGGCATACAAAGTAGTCTACGAGAATTTGCCTACATCTGAGTTTGAATAGTAATGACACACTGCACACTTTTAACAAGCGACTCACTTTCACAATGCATCTATCTTACACTCCCTGTTTTATAGTTTTAGGATAATCCATTGACTGTCCTGTAATTTCAGCAATTTTAATGAACACAGTCGAGTAAAGATTGACTTTCAGAATAAAACTCTTATCACCTTTCCAATAAGATTGTGCAATTTAGTTAGAGTTGATCATCACAGGATCATCCTGACTGAAGGCACAATAATACATTAGGGACTTTAAGCAAATTGCTACAGTGACCTCTACTATGGTGGTCGTGGTTGCAGTCCTGAAGAGCGTATGTTACTGTTGCCCGTCAAATTTCAACTTTATGCAAGTGGCACCCAAAAGTCACTACAGGGCTTTTCGCTCATTTAGTTTCGTTGTTAGTAAAACGCAGGGAAAACTGAATTACTGCCCAATGAACTAGAAGTGTCAAATACGTTCTTGATTAAGAGAAAAAGAAAAAGGATAGGTTTTAAACGGGGGAAAAGTAGAATTTTATACTCATGTAGAAGCGACTATGCCATCACATTTTGTGCTTCGGCTAAAGGTCATTATTTTACTGGACATCACGCGCACGCCGTCATTTTTGGACTTTTTACTCCCAGTTGCCATAGTAGCGATCACTGTAGCAATATTTGTTACTTTGGTATTATTGGCATCCTGCCCATGAAGGGCAGTTATTTGGTACTGGTCTGTCTGACAAGTATTTATCAACCACTCTGGTTATTTTCCCGGCTGTTCTTTCTTTGCCTCTTTGACATGCAAGCCTCACAAAAGGCGTCAAGAACAGCATTGATGTTTCTTAGCTTTGACCTCTCTGAGCATAGTGGCCTGATGTACCTGGGTGGTGGATCATTGGCCCTCTCTTCATTGTCTTCACTCTCCTCCAAAGACATAAATTGGATAGCATTGTGTAGGTCTAATAAAGCCTTTATTTTGGCTTTGTCATCTGGAGAAAGTTGTGCCTTGTCCAACACGTCTGTGCGATTCATCAATTTCTGAACACCAAAAAAAAACTTATTTAGTCACAGTGGCATGACTACTATGATAAACATTTAATTAACATTTACTTTGTTCTTCAGCAACAGTTTAGTCTGGCAAAATAGTCACCCTAACTATTTTGAATCTTTAGATTTGGTTCTTGCTCTCTACTCTGAGCAATTTACACTACAATCAAACCTTGCATATAACTGGAAAGGGCACTGTTAACATTAAAAATGTCAAAGGGGGTAGGATGTGGCGCTAGTGCATTCTATAACAATCATTGATTATGTATGCATAAGACAAACATGCAAAACGTGTTGTGTTCTTAAAAAATGAAAGAGCTTTGTGCCCTTAACCTGAAAGATCCAGGTACCCAGGATGAATGTGTTTGAACAAACTAAGACTTCCTTGTCGCCCAAGAGCAACAGTAATGCAACAGGGGCCACCAGGCACTGCCAAGCACAGCTCTGTTGCAGGACAGGCTAAATAAATCACTAAGTGGATGACTTAAACTACACAGTAAAAATATTTGCACTGCAAGCATTAACAAAATAATGTACATGTATTTTACCTACCTTTTTAGCTCTCAAATTGGAATCTTGTCTGAACTCTGTCTTCTTCAAGTTTTCCATTTTACTGCCTTACCACGTCTGCGCGGGTACTTCTCTGACTCCAGTACTGAAAATGGCCCCTAGCAAAAGGAAAGCATGTTAAATGTGCAGGTCTGTAGAAAAGGAATTAAGAGTGCTTCTTGGTGTTGCTAAAAGTATTGTTGGTTTGCTCCTGTTTTTGGTGTGGGTATTATTTAGTGGCTTTTCCATCTTTTGTGTTTATGTCATTAGGGGATTGCACTTGTCGGCAACACCAAGAAACTACAGTGGAACCCCGTTATCATGGTCATCAATGGGCCAAAAAAGTTTTGCCGTATTAATGGGGTGACGGTATTAATGAGGGTTTGTTTACAAGAAAATGTATGGTGGTTTTTGCCAGGCGGCCAAAAAAAGTGGCTGTAATAACAAGGTGACTGTATTACCGAGGTGGCCGTAAGGCGGGGTTTCACTGTACCAAATTCAAGAAACTTAGAAAAGTGTACAGCTTACCTTTTTTCTCTGTTTTGGGCCATTTCTTTTACCCAAAATTTCCCCTCACTTCATTAACCAAAATACCCTCAATGTTTTTGTTCTCGACATCAGTATACCTCAAAGAAATAAAGACCAAAAAAAATGTCAAATATTTATATCAAAATAATAATACATGTATTACATGTATTGCAACAGCCTGGTTCTCAAAAAACTAGAGAGCTTAAAATGAGGCAGTTTTCTTGTAGTGCATTACAAAGAAAAATATTTAAAAAATGACGGTTGCTTTTATCATCGAATAAAGCCGTTATCCAAGTGCTTGAGGCACAAAACAAAATTAAAGTGTAACAATATAAAAAACTGTGTAATCGTCAAGTTGGTCTCCTTGTGGTATTTGTAAAAATTGAAATTATCATAACACAAGCACCATTTTGTCCACTCAAAGAAGGATAAATAGAATAATTCCAACTTCCCACTTAAAGATGGGCACCTTACTTGAGTCAATGAAGGTTGCTTTGTTATCAAATAAAGCTTTTATCCTTGTGTTCGAAGCTTAACAACAAATTGAAGTGTAAGGAAATTATATTCCTGAAAAATCTTCTTGTATATCTCCTGGTGACTGTTGCAACATTTGAAATATCATTGACACAAGCACTACTTTGTCCACTCAAAGATGGGTAAATAGAATTGCGACTTCCCACTCAAAGATGGGCGTCTTACTTGAGTCAATGAAGGTTGCTTTGTCATCGAATAAAGCTTTTATCCTTGTGTTCCAAGCTTAACAACAAATTGAAGTGTAAGGAAATTATATTCCTGAAAAATCTTCTTGTATATCTCCTGGTGACTGTTGCAACATTTGAAATATCATTGACACAAGCATTACTTTGTCCACTCAAAGATTGGTAAATAGAATTGCGACTTCCCACTCAAAGATGGGCGTCTTACTTGAGTCAATGAAGGTTGCTTTGTCATCGAATAAAGCTGTTATCCTTGTGTTCGAAGCCTATCGACAAATTGAAGAGTAAGGAAATTATATTCCTGAAAAATCTTCTTGTCTATCTCCTGGCGACTTTTGCAACATTTGAAATATCATTGACACAAGCATTACTTTGTCCACTCAAAGATTGGTAAATAGAATTGCGACTTCCCACTCAAAGATGGGCGTCTTACTTGAGTCAATGAAGGTTGCTTTGTCATCGAATAAAGCTGTTATCCTTGTGTTCGAAGCCTATCGACAAATTGAAGAGTAAGGAAATTATATTCCTGAAAAATCTTCTTGTCTATCTCCTGGCGACTTTTGCAACATTTGAAATATCATTGACACAAGCATTACTTTGTCCACTCAAAGATTGGTAAATAGAATTGCGACTTCCCACTCAAAGATGGGCGTCTTACTTGAGTCAATGAAGGTTGCTTTGTCATCGAATAAAGCTGTTATCCTTGTGTTCGAAGCCTATCGACAAATTGAAGAGTAAGGAAATTATATTCCTGAAAAATCTTCTTGTCTATCTCCTGGCGACTTTTGCAACATTTGAAATATCATTGACACAAGCACTACTATGTCCACTCAAAGATGGATAAATAGAATTGTGACTTCCCACTCAAAGATGGGCGTCTTACTTGTGTCAATGAAGGTTGCTTGGTCATCGAATAAAGCTGTTATCCTTGTGTTCGAAGCTTAACAACAAATTGAAGTGTAAGGAAATTATATCTCTGAAAAATCTTCTTGTATATCTCCTGGTGACTGTTGCAACATTTGAAATATCACTGACACAAGCACTACTTTGTCCACTCAAAGATGGATAAATAGAATTGCGACTTCCCACTCAAAGATGGGCGTCTTACTTGTGTCAATGAAGGTTGCTTTGTCATTGAAAAAAGCTGTTATCCTTGTGTTCGAGGCTTATCGACAAATTGAAGAGTAAGGAAATTATATTCCTGAAAAATCTTCTCGTTTATCTCCTGGTGACTTTTGCAACATTTGAAATATCATTGACACAAGCACTACTTTGTCCACTCAAAGATGGATAAATAGAATTGCGACTTCCCACTCAAAGATGGGCGTCTTACTTGTGTCAATGAAGGTTGCTTTGTCATCGAATAAAGCTGTTATCCTTGTGTTCGAAGCTTAACGACAAATTGAAATGTAAGGAAATTATATTCCTGAAAAATCTTCTTGTTTATCTCCTGGTGACTTTTGCAACATTTGAAATATCATTGACACAAGCACTACTTTGTCCACTCAAAGATGGATAAATAGAATTGCGACTTCCCACTAAAAGATGGGCGTCTTACTTGTGTCAATGAAGGTTGCTTTGTCAGCAAATAAAGCTGTTATCCTTGTGTTCAAAGCTTAACGACAAATTGAAGTGTAAGGAAATGATATCCCTCTACAATCTTGTGACTTTTAGAACCTTTCTGCACCATCATATTAAACTTGTTATTGTGCATGTACACAAAGAGAAAAGGTTCCTTTTAACAATACAAGTCTCGTAACAAGCACTACATTTATTTCAGTTGTATACAATTCCCATTGGTCCCTGCAAATTGCATATGTCGGTTTGAATCTAGTAGGGAAATGCACGTTGTACGCAAAAAATTAATATGAACATTAAATATTATTTTTGTACAGGTTTATCCTTGTGATAAACATCTACAGTCTCAGAAATTGGAATGGAAATGTTTTGTACATTTCAGTGTCAAGGAATTTTTATATAATATTTTTCTGTCATTGCTATTGGATTCCGTACTCCGTTCCGTGATTCCGTTTCCTCATTCGAGATTCAAATTTTACGGCTGCCATCTTCGCCATTACAATGTGCATTAGAATACAGAAAAACTTTTTTCGGTGAAGCAGCAACTATGTCTTTATTGTAAAAGAAATCAGACAAAGACGTGCTTTACAGGCATATGTTATCAAAGAAACTACGGGCAACATACAAAGGTCAGATCTGTAGGAAGCAACTCGCTGTCGCATGAAGCTCACATGTGAAACGATTTTTATGAACGACATCGATGAAATGCTCCCAAAGCTATTACATAGACTTAAATATGCCTCTATATATTGAAACAAGATTCAGAATGTACTTACGAAACAACAAGGATCCACAGTTTAAAATAGGCGTTCTTTCTTCTCAATGATGGTCGAAACACTCAGTTTGCATTTGAGTCGCCAAGAGTGAACACTGAACTCCTTCATCACCGCTTCCATGGGATTTGGCGTTTCGTTTAAATAGTTTTTCGATGTATTATTCCTCCCTGCAGTCTATCTCCACAATCTATCACACTCTCCTCGCTCATCTTGACAAAAAAACGGCCCTGCATGAACAAACCACCAAAATGGAAAGCGAAACGACAGCGAAGAATGTTCAAAAGGGCGCGCGATTCAAAATTCAACGTGAAAACGAGGCACGCATGCTCGTAAGACTCGCGCCCCCAGAGCGAGGCAAAATGCGTGCAAGCGTTATAAATTTATTTTGCTGTTTCTAAATTGTTTCAAATTACGCGTCAATGTTTGGAGCGCTAGTAATTTTAATAACACATCTTTGAATCTCTGGAAAAAGGAAGACAGAGAGAATCATCTATCACTTTTCCAGTATTTTAAGACGTGTAGTTTAGCGCAGGCGATTATCTCTGTTCTTTCGGATATTTTAGGTCAATGCAATGATTCCTCATCTTGCCTGAAGCGTAATCAGTACAGTTAAAACAAATTTTATTATATGAGAAACCTGGGATTGATCATGAAAACCAGCAAATTTCAGTAACAAAACCGCTTGCGGAAACGCAATGGAAACGAGCTGACACGTTTAAGTCAACGGAAGCGCTGCGGAAACACGAAACAATGCCTCCATTTTCATCTTACACGTTTCCCGTCGTAACCGTCGCGCGGAAACGCAACGGAATTTTGAACCATCAGGTTTCCGCAGCATTTCCGAATTGCGGAAACACCTTATTTCTCCCTGTGTTAGTACAAACACTTATTCAAATGTTGAATTTTGTGTGACAAAAGAACAGAGACATGACTGTTGCTAGTACGTCAATAAGTGTGGTTTCATAGGGCATAATTCTCAGGTTTATTAACATCAGTTTACGCTACCATAAACATGAACTTATCTTTATTTTTTAGCAATTCGTTGAAATTTAGTAAAACTTCGCTATCTTGCTGACATGCTTTCTACGTTTTGGATGGAAAAATTGTTTGAATGGCTTACCCAATGTCACTCTTTTTCATTGTAATGCAGCGTTTTTTAAAGAAAATACAAGACAAGACTAATAAACGCTAGTGGAAAAATTTGGGGGTGACATTGCTCAAACCGATTCTTTAAAAAACCGTCAACTAGTCGATCTGTACTCTGATTGACTGTATTTTCTATGACATGGTATAATTGAACTGATGTAAAATAGTGTTAATTCCAAATTCTTTTGGAAATAAAGTTTATGCTTTCAGGGGGGATCTTTATCCACCCCATGACTTGTGTTCATTATACACACTTTAGATTACCCTTCTTTCTTTTTTTATTGCCTTCGAAATGCCTCAGTTCATGGTCAAAATTTGTTAAGTGGTTAGTTTTCCTTTGAAAGTGAACTGATGCTGTGTCGGTTGCGGAGTGGAAATTGGAAAATTGTTTAGTCAACTAGGTTGACATTGTCACCTCAAAAAGATGGCGTTTCGAACGTTCATCCCTCATCAGAAAGAATACTATCAGTATACCGAAAACACTCGCAAATTTGGTTATTTGAAAGTAATGCAAATTTTGTCCAAAAGTAAATATTTGCACATGTTACATGAGTAAAACGCACGCGAAAGTTTTTGGATGTAGTTTGGGTAAACGTTGGAAAACAGTGATGCATACATATAGATTTGCAACATGTTTGCTTAGATTTTTTCAGAAAGCAAACATTATTTTTCCACAGAGAGCAAATCTGGAGTAAATGTACACCGGATCTGTTGATTTGCGGAGGTATCAAATACGAAGCAAATGTAAAGTAGATTTCAGGTTTACGTCGTATTTGCACGCAATTTCAACAGAATAAACATCTGTGTTTGCATCATAATTACTTCTGATGATAATTTTGGTCAAATTTAGAGGGCTAAATTTGCACCATATTTACTTCTGTTGCAAACCTGTTTAAATCCGTTTTTTCGTGCAGTGTTCCAGACAACTTAAATCCTTTTCAACGACGTCGAGGGGGGAAGCATAAACTGTGTACGTATGGGGCGGGAATGGCCAAATCTAGGTGGGCTGACACCCCGTCACACTCAAAGACCACCGACTTATTGGGATCAATTTTTTCCTCGCCCGTGCCAGAAAGTCACCGTTAAACCGACACAGTATTCTTTACTCCAGCAGCTGCCAAGGAAAACATTTGATAGGTAATACTGCCATGGTCATAGTCAAGTTTCGTCCTCGTTGGCCGCACACTTTACGGTACGCCCTCCACTCCCTGTCGCGCCCCACCATGACTTCTGGCCGTAAAGGTAAATGTATAGCCGTAGCCGTCGACGAACACACAGTGGCGAAGTACGGCGTGATTCTTTAAAAAAAATTGGGGCCAATTTTGGGGGGGAATTGGTATTGTTTAATTGAAAATATATTTTTGTATATTAAATGTAAAGAACGTTCAATTGATTGTACAAGCGCATTAATGTTCAGGAATGCTATTGAATTGCAAACAGTGTCAGAAGAATGTTAATGAATAGCATTTGCACTTAAATGTTTGCCTATTGTCCCTGATGATTTTCAAGATAATGTTAACGACTCGAATGTTGGAGTTAGTGAAAGTATATTTTCTCTTTTGTATGCCCAATGACGCAAATAAATGCCCAAAAAATGTTCTTGAATGTTGATTAAAATGCAAAAATCGTTATTAAATCTGATTTATGCGCAAATGTTCGCTTTTTCGCGCTAATGAATGTATCTTCGCGCTGTTGGTCGCCGTTTTACGCAAATGAATGCGTATTTTCTTGTAATGAACAGCAAAAGGTGTAAATAGCAATCACCTTGGACCACAGTAGATTAGGCGTGGGAAACAAATTCGTCCCAAGCAAAATGACCTATTTGCCCACCTACACTACTTTATAATATCATTTCCAAAATCACCCGTTCGCTTTTAATAGACACTTATGCTTTTTGCCAAGATGAGTCCAAACTTGCAGTGCTGTTCGAACACTAGTAGGAAGAGGTCTCATAATCATTAGTTCGTTTGCATTTTACTTATAAACTCAATATTCATTTGATACACGCGGTATTTTGGGTACTCCTGCATGCGATGTTCATGTTCGACTACTCAAAATAACAACCGAAAAGCGATAAGGAAGAGATCTTGAAAAACAATCAAGACAAAAAAATTAATAAACACATAAAAAAAAAATCAATGAAACATTTAAAAGGACGACAATGTTTATTCACGAAGACATATACTGGGAGTGAAGTGTCTCTGAAAATTCTGAGTCATGAATGAAACCTTGTAGATTTTCGCCGTGTTTGCTGTTTTTCAAGATGAATTCGAGGCAAGAATAACGCTCAAAGCTTCTTTTTACAACCAATGGGTCGAAATAGGATAACTAAACATTCGTCAGAACGTTTTCTTTCTAGTCGCGGTCAGAAAATGTCTAAATACTTTTAAATTCTATACTAGGTCAGATCAATGTCTTAAATCTTATAAATGTGCGCAAAGTGACGGTGACAATGATCGACTTCATGAACATGAAACAAGAAAAGAACAAAAAACATCAAATGCCCTATAATAACTCAAGCTTACAAGTACTAGATGCAGCTCTTGAAAGCAATCAAGTAAGGCTAGCATTGCTGAAGACTTTTGAACCCTCTTACGCATCCAGTAAGGCGAAGTACTATAAAGAGTAGCTTATTTTTGAAAACGATGATTTCCGATAACGCTTACTTTCTGTCAGGCGGCGCATTTCTCAACCAAAAACCCAATAAACAAGCCAGCCAAGAATAACAAACGAATCTTGATAGCAGCTGTATTTGATTTTGTAGATCCAGTGCAAAAAGACGGTTAAAACAGAATAAGATGACCCAAAACTCTGTCAGCTTCAGCTATCAATAAACAAGTCTCCAAATGTCGTCACAACCAAAATTTTTAGGATGGATAGTTTAGCAAATTTCGTTAGCTATGGGGCACCGCTCGAGCTCGCTTTCGCGCGCACGAAGAGGCATATTTGGCAACACCTTCGTCAAACTTTTGACTTGAATCTCAGACATATTTGACGACACCCTTGCCACATCTTTGACCCAAGTCTTAGGCGGACACATTTGATGACACTTTTAGCAAGCCTTTGACCTGAATCTCAGACATTATTTTATCGCACCTTTGTCAAACCTTTGGCTCGAATCTCAGACATATTTGACGACGCCTTTAATAGGCCGGCACAAATGCTTATCAAATAATTATACCTTTGACGCGCGTCAAGGGTGAGGGTTAAAGGCGTGACAAAAATGGCCTTTATCGCCTGTCGACCCGCCTGAAGCCGTGGTGAAAGACCAATATTTGTCGCGTGTCAAAGGTGTACAAAGGTGTGCAAAGGTGGTGTTTGTCGCGCCTTTGACGTTCGGTAAATCCATGATTTCGTCCCGTGATCGGGTCCCAACAGCCCGCTGTTCTGGTTTTACATTTCCAGTAATTTACATGTACACTGAATATCGTTACACACATACTAGGAATTTATTGCCAATTGCCAGTTTTCTATCGAGTGCATGGTCCATTCATAGCGGAGCACCATGGGTAAGAAAATGAAATAATCTACCCTTCCGAGAAAATTTGGTAATCACGTGAACGTACACCTACCACCCGCCCGAGAGACCGTCCGTCCGCACCACAGTTATATCAATGTGAAATAACTCAATCAACAGGTATGGCAACCCAAATGCAACTCGTGGTTATTTTGGCGGGAAATCGCATAGCCACCGGCGTCTTGTAAAGCAGAGACAAAAAAAATTGTTTCTGTATCCGTGTTGTCTAATTAATATCAAGCTTAGATAAATTGTCATGTCCTCAAATTTGGAATATAGAGCAAGAGAAAGACAGAGAAAAAGCGAAAGTGGGCAACAGGCCAGCGAAGCTCAACGAGAAAAAGGGCGACGGGGATTTAGAGCGAGAGATAAAAAACAAAGGAGACAATTTTTTGTTGAAAGAACAACATGAAAATTTTGTAGCGGCGGCGACAAAATGAGAAATGCTAGCGGCCACCAATGCAAGGTGAAAATGAGCGGCAGTGAAAAAAAGTGAACGAGAACACGTACGACATTTCCTCCATAAAACGTGTAACTAAGAAGTTTCTGGAAGTTTCACGTTGTAGTCGAGCAAAACAACGGCAAAGCAATGTCCAAAAAATTGTGCTGCACGGGCAAAGTTGCTTAATATGCTAATTAGACCTATTGTTGTTTTCACCGCTTTCCAGCGTCGCATACCTTAGCCGCTTACCATTACACGATTTTATTTATT
The DNA here is from genome assembly GCF_958299795.1 of Porites lutea. NCBI lineage: Eukaryota > Metazoa > Cnidaria > Anthozoa > Scleractinia > Poritidae > Porites > Porites lutea. The sequence continues at coordinate 12,845,552 of NC_133207.1, read as the reverse complement.
TTTTACACGATAAATATTGTCGAGAGCTTCGCTTGAAGCCCTGGCTAAATCTGTATATTATATAGCCGGTAAAGCTGAGTTTCAAGGTTTCTATTTTAATTGCTTTAATTTTGAACTGCTTTTAACTAGTCTACTTCAAATGCGTGCAATGAGGCTCATCTTAATTGACACTTTTAATCATCGTTTCGCTAGCTACAAGAAAAGAAGGCGCATAAACATCGACGTACTTGGACAACTTTTTAGGGGAAAAGCCTCATGTACAACAAGACTACCTTATTTCTAGGCAGCTCGCAACAAACCTCACATCCTTTGGTCGACCATGATTCTTTCTCCTCGTGCCAGAATACACAGCTCCTCACTGCAGCATAAAATGAGTACCTGACGTCCGTTTTAGGATTAAATTTGCGATCTTGAGTAGGCGGGGGTGGCTTTACTTTCACACACAACAGCTCTTGAGCTCCCAAAACGTTACCATTGTTTCTCCGAACTGTGTTTCTGTTGCTTTCGTTTTCAACTGCTGGCATTTCTTTGGTTTCGTAGTAATCCTCCTTAATTTCGATACCGATGAAGTGGTCTCCAACATGACCAGTAGCATTAGGCTCAAGTTCAAACTGATATGGGTCACGTGATGAACATTCCTTCCTTGAACATGGAGTTACTTTTGGTAATGTCATGACTAAATCATACTGTTTATTTGTTGGCATCGCCCCCTTTTTGATATAGACTTTAAAGGTTATGTTCTTATTAGGCCGAATTCGTACAGTTATAGAGGCTTCATACGATTGGATTTTCACCAGGTGAAAACGCATTTCGTTTCTCTTGAGAAACAGAAAATTCTCCGTTGCGGGTTCTTCTGTATTTTCCTTGGGATTTCTGGAGAAAGTTATCCTTATTGGTACTTTGAGATCGTAAACATTAACTTTTGAACTATTGTTAGACCACAAAATTACATCAACGACAGACAGGTTTCTCTTGATTATGCTTTCCTCCCAATAATACGGGTTCTTTGCAAACCTGATGACCTGAAAGCATTTACATTAGCGAGTTTAAGCAGACTCGTTTTTGTGCGACGCACGTCAACCGGAAGTGAGTCTTTTCCCCTTTCAAAGGGGAAAAATCTGTATGGCTAACTGTCTTTACTCTTATAGAGAAGATTTGCCCAAGAATTTGTTCAAAATCACGGCCGAAGAGTGCAAAAAGTCCTATGACGGGTTGGCATGCCTCGCTCAAATGTTCTTGCCTCATTAAATAACTTTTGGGGTTGATAATACACGAAAACATCCCTTCGACGCATTTGTCCTACATTTTCAATTACAGTTTTGTAAAGAAGGAAAAACCCTCACCAGGCCACTGTTGTTAAAAAGGTGGACAACGCCATCCACTGGATAATGCAATTGATACGTTTTCTAAATACTTACGCACTACACAGTTTTATGCTGCTCTTCAACGTTTCAAAAACTGTGCCAAGTTTTGAAAAAAGTTGAATATCAATCTTGTGGTTTGTAAATGCTGCCCTGAAGACCCAAATTTTTTCTGCATATTTTCTTGTTCATCCTTGGTCATTTACGAAAATATAGAAAACCGACACGTTTATCCAATATCTTGTTATCTCAAATTCGATTGAAAAGAACTCTTGTTTCAAATTCATTCATTGTCTTTGGACATAGCAGAATTGAATACTCTATCCTGTTTTCAATATATTGCATATTGCACAGCACAAAAAAAAGAACAAAAAAATAAACTTTCTTTTGAGTCATGATTGGCAGCCTCTAGTAAGGGCACATTAGTAGGACGGGGACGACATGGCCTATTTTATTAACCACCATTTTGAATGCTGCATCGAATTGCATTACCAGCCTGTTTTGAATAAACATTTTATCCCATTTCCTGCGCAACCTTGTAATAGCCAAAAAAAAGAGGCAAAAGCGTCCTCAAGGCAGCCCCTTCGTGTAATTCCACACAACATTAACCCAGTCTTAAGCAGAGCCAATAACCATACAGGTCAGGCGCATTTATTTCAAGGTCAGTTAACTAATATGACATGAGCATATAGCAGGCTTAGGCCAAAAAATTATCGAGGTGCTCAACATTTTAAGTTCTTCGCTGACCAATTGATAGTTTTTCATTTAACCTGCGGGTTCAAACTTAAATTTATGCCAAGGTAAGAATTGCTGCTTGGTTTAAAAGGAATGCGATCCTTCTGGGTAACTTACCTGCAGAGATCCCCCATGAAGGGCACTTTTCCATTTTCCTGTGTAGATTTCCTTAGGTACAAGAATTCCATCCAGCTGCAAAACTTGGGTTTCGGACCCTGACGTATTTATTTTTGCGAGTGAAACTGAAATTCCTGGGACTTCCATTCTGATTGTGGCTTCAGACGGGCTTTTACGTAATAAGCTGCTTCTCATTTCACAGATGCGACGTATTGACATTAATGCCCTTTTAGTCGTGTTCTGTGTGAAAATAATAGTACTGTAAATACTGTCGTTCCTTAGTTAGAGCTGTGCATCTATCTATTATAACTGAAATTTCTTCTAAGCTTTCCGATTGTTGGTCCGTCATCATTGCTAAGCGGAGAAAATTGTTTAAAAATCGCGCTTTAAGTACAAATCGTGCCAAATTTAACTTAAGAACTCGTTTGTCTTACAAGCCGAGAAAAATTATAAACATGAAATCATGGACACAGGAAATTATTTTTGACTGCATGCCAGCGATAAATTATATGATATCAGATTATCCCATAAGTCAATACTTTCATTTATATTTTTGTGTCATTATATGTTTCCAACCGATATATTACCGCGGCAACGAATTGAGGAATGCAGTTTTAGACACTGAGTGCATCTCTTTTGCAGCATCGTAGTAGATGGCATTTTTCCAAAACAATGCCAGTTATAGCACAGGTAACCCAGGCTCTGTGATAGTACCACAGGTCCATTCCTGTAACATTACACTGTTTGTATGGGGATAAGTTACGATCTAAGATTTGTAGGGAATACCAAATAAAAGTCAATGAAACTTACTCTGCAGTTAGTTTTGTTGTCCTTAATGCTCACACGACGTTTCAAGATAATTTGCTATAATTCATCCTCCATATTACAATTTAGGTGTCACCAGACGAACTCTCAGCCGCCATCGCTCTTTTCCAACGCCACTGTTTCCACGAAATTCGGACTCCAAAGGCAAATAAACACGCTAGGCTCTTAGAAATAAGACTGCCTCAAATAAGGAAACCAGTGAAGCTTCCCCAGTGCAGCAAGCGAAACGAATCAAACTTGGCCGCGCGTTGGTCTGGCCCGGCCACTTCGGCGCAAGTATTTGCGACAATTTTTTTACTCCCTTCTTCGAGTTTCACAAACTCTGTTGGATTCGTTTCGCTTGCTGGGGAAGCTTCATTGGTTTCCATATCTGGGGCAGTCCTCTTTCTTAGAGCCTAGCATGGCGGCTGAGAGTTTCGGAGTGCCACCTACCTTGTAGATTTTATTGTATGGGGGGTGAGTTTGAGCAATATAAAATGAAACGTCGTGTGAGCATTAAGGTCAACACTAACTAACTGACTTTTATTTGGTATTTCGTACAAATTTTAGGATCGTAACTTAACTCCATACAAACACTTTAACATTTTACTGAAATCGTACCGTGGTACTATCACAGAGCCTGGGTTACTGTCGTAATAGTACAGTAGGGGCAAAATTAGCCTTTTTTGCGGTAAAATCTCATAACGAGTAGGCCATGTGTTAGTCTCCTTCGAATAATGCTCCGCCCTTCGGGATTCAGATTGTATCAATCACTCAATCAATCAATCATTTATTTTAACACGTTACGTCAAAGAGCTAAAAAACTCGTTCAAAATACGAACGTGTATATATAAAATCTATAATAATTACAGCTATATAATATTATTCAATTTTAAAAACAACTCAATAAATATATACATATAAAACACTTGGTAATAAAAACATAAAATGTAAAAAGCTAAAACCGACTAAAAAGCTACATACTAAAAACGAGACTAGGAAAACTATAATACTCGTTCTAAAAACAGTTAAAAGCTACAATCGTGCACTATAAGACACGTTCTAAAAAGCTGCAGTCGTGCAATTTACTTCTGAAGTCATTAGCATCACTTGAAAGACGCACTTCAGAAGGCAAACTGTTCCATAACTTAGTTAATGAATAAGTAAAAGAATTCTTCTTAAATTTAAGATTAAAGTTAGGTAATTCCAAATTCAAGCCCTCGCCTCTTAGCCTATACGGTGTATGCCTGTATTAAAAAAGGCTTCCAATACAAGTAGGTCCCGTACCATTTAAGCATTTAAAAAGAAGTATTAACGCCTGGTGTAAGCGCGTTCAATATACGGATTTCATGCTAGCCGTAGTAAGCAGCTCGTCGTATGACATTGACTTGTTGTGCCCGATTAATGTTCTCAAAATATAACAGTTGCCATCTTGGAGACGGCTGCGTTGACCCGTACCTATGCAAACAAACAGAGGACTGCAGTATTCGAGATGAGGTAGTATAAATGATTTATAAAGTTTTATCATTGCATCATGAGGAAGAAAACGCCTTATTCTTCTCAGTGCAGAGACCTTCGCGTAGGCTTTCTTTAGCTGATCTGATATGTGCTCTTTATATGATAAGTCCTTGTCTAGAGTAATTCCGAGAATCTTATGAAATGCATTCCAAGTTTGGTCGTAAATAACTTTCTCAAAACACCTTCGAAAGCTAACTTAATATTGTGAAAGGGCGGTAGTTTGCTTTGTCTGTGTCAATCCCCCGTTTAAAGAAAGGAGTAAGGCGCGCTTGCTTCCATTCAGAAGGCAATGAGCGATTCAGAATACAGAAGTTGATCAACTTAGTCACCTCTTCGGCAAGAACTGGGGATCCCAAACGCAAGATTCGTGGTGAAATGCCGTCTACCCCAACTGCCTTTCTCGGATTAAGGTGGTCTAAGATGTTACGGATATATGAAGTACTGACTGGGGAGTAATTAAACTCATTTGAGAACCGTAGATTGCTTATTGCCTTGATACTAGGATGGTCAGTGTCGTCAGTGTCAGATCTATGCTCTAACTGAAAAATATTGGCAAAGTAATCACTAAAGACTTCACTACTGCCCTTAACGAGGATGACGCCTTGTATGTTTTTACCAGAACTAGTTGGCAAAAGGGACTTCATTTTTCTCCAAAATTCGCCCGGATGTCTAGCACTCAAGGAAGCGTCACAGCAGAACCTTTTCAAAGCGTTGCGCTTTAGCGACGTAACCTTTTTACGTTGCCGCTTATAGTCATCCCAAGAAGCAGATGTAGGATTCCGCTTGTGGCACTTGAATAAATTGTTTCGGTGCGAAATTTCACGCAGCAAATCAGGTGATATCCATGGCAACTGGTCGCCCCGAATCCACTTTTTCTTGAGGGGCAAGTGCTGGTCAAGAACATCTTTGAAAATTGTTCGCCAATGAGCCCATACATCATCGGCATTGTCGAATGTGTAGGCCGAAGACCATGGGACCCTTTTTAAGTCAACCAAAAAGTCAGGCAAGTTAAAATTCTTCATACTCCTAAACTCGATCAAGCGAGGCTTTGGCTTTGAATTCTTATTTTTTCGCACTGTAAAGATTAAGTCGTGATCGCTTAGTCCAAGGTGTAAAGAACCACTTATAGAATAACATTCCGTGTGACTAGTAAACAAAACATCGATGAGACTTTTAGATGTTTTAATCACTTTTGTCGGATTATCGATTCGGTTTGAGAGACAGAATCGATTACAAAAGTCAACCAGCCTTGTGTCAGGAAAACGGCTTTCATCTCTATTCTCATGCATGTCCTTATTGAAGTCTCCAAGTAAAAACAGCTCCTTTCTGGTGTTATACATATTTTCGGCAGCTGTTGATAGGGAGGCGAGAAAATCAGATTCCTTGCACATAGTTGGTTTTCTATAATAAGCACACACTATAAAGCGACTGTTATTAGAGTCCTTGACATCCAAACAAATGGATTCAATATCGCTACTTTCTAGTTTTAAGCGTCGATACGCCGAGAGGTCACTCCTGATATATAGGCAAGCAGACCTCAAGCCCCCTTCTTACGATCTTTGCAAATAGTGCGAAATCATGGGGGTGAAACCAAGTGCGATGAGTCAGTACTGCCGATCTTTGTTTCGGCTAGAAACAGAATATCAAACATATTTCTATTTAGCAACTCTTTGACCTCATCGATTTTGTTAACTACGCTGTTAATGTTTAAGTAACCGATCTTGATATTGAACTCATAGTAGCCACTTATGTTCGATTGGTACCAGTCCAAAGAGTCGCAATCGTTGTCTTCGAGTTCGTCATACTGGCTGCTTCCCTTACTTCTATTTAGCTCTGTATCCGAGTCAAAAAAAGGAATCAGATAGCGGAGGAAGTTCACATCGAGTGCAACTCCAAAGGTTAATGAAAAGATCCAGAACATAGATTGCATGTCAATTCCTTTTGGTTTAGCCGTATAGTTTTATTGCATGTTAAACAACTCTTCTTGACTGCAATATTTTGTACTGACTTTTTCCTTCCAGTTTTTGCGTCATCAGGACCGGGATTTGTTTCAACGTCACCGGCGAGAAGGAGACGATCTGTGGGGTAGTAAGAATGACTTTGTTTAGATCTTTTGTTAAGCCTACCCTCATGGAGCCTTCCATTCTTATGTAAACTCCATCCAAGTAAGGAAGACAATGGATCATTAGACAAGAATTCGGCGCTATTGTTAAAGGCCCGGTCGAATACGACATCAAGATACGAAGTTACCGCCGATCGAGAACCAAAAACTCCATCTGTAGACATAAATAGCGACTCTGATGTAGTGAAATTTCGCCCAGTTATGTGTCCAAACTTTAGGAATGAGCCGACGTACGTGTGGTTGGTATAAATTCGCCCAACGAACAGTAAAAACAGTAATAAGTGATGAAGAAGAGGATACTCTTCTCCCTGACGGCGAACAACATAGTCTGTTCGACCCAACTGGAGGAATCGTCGTGGAAGCTCAGGGTGATGATGTTGGTGATCCTCCCTACTAAGACCTTTTCAATGATGCAGAAGACTGCGGTTCGAAATTTAACGATGGCTAAACGCGTAAACGGCGCGTGCACCGAGAGGCCTGCCAAGGAACAGTTCTCGCCCATCCACAAGAAATACCTTCGTCCCAAACATTGTGAATTCCAAAGCCTCACGGGTAAACCCCGAGTTGTGGGACAATTTACTGGACAAAACGACAAGTCGTGAACGTTCGTTCCAGTCATTTCAGAAGAATTTGTTCAAAGGGATAACTCCCGTGGTGCAATTGGCGAGCAAGGTAGGTGACGCTAAGAAACGGAAGGAAGTCTCCGTTCCACTCAATGATATTATTTATGGCCTATCGGTTGATGCTCTTACTTCGCTAGGTAATTCTGTCTATGCGTTTTCCATGAAACGCCGTGAGATGTTGAAGTCTGAAGTTGCCTAGCAGAGAGGCAAGGCTTGTGATATGGTAAATGTGAATGTAAAATGCTCCAGCTTATAAGTCGTTATGTCATGAGTTGCAACCCATTACCACAATGCTGTTTGGCGACGAAATGCCCCAAAGGTCAAGCGAATGGCCGCCAAAAGTATCAGCAATGACCGTCGCAGGTCCAGCGCGTCGGCTTATAACACCCCTGCATCAGGAACCCGGCCAGACCGGGGTAGACCGGGGTCAAAGCCTGGCGTGAAAGCCGGGGTGAGCCAAGCTTGTGGCCGGGCTTTGGCCATGTTGGTCAGGGGATAAAAAAAACCGGGGAAGCCGCGGCCACAGGGCCAGCACGGCCTGGCCTAGCCGCGGTTGGCCGGGGTCAAAATTGAGAAGGAAAAGCAAAAAGCATAAATGGTCTGCATGGCCTGGACAGGGGCCGGGGTCAAAACTGGCAAAGCCTGGCAAGGAAAGGCAGAAAAGTTTGCCCTACAATTGGCCTGCAGTGGCTGCGGTTGGCGGGGACAAAAATTGGTCAAGCTTGCCAAGAAACCTTGACCAGCCTGGCCAAGATCATAATCACAGGGCATACATACTTGTTCAGAGTTTACCTTGAGTGGTCAGTCTTACAGAATATAGTCCACCCAAGCTGCCTGAAGCCACAAAAACTTGCACTATTATTAATATGACTATTATAGCAATGCTGAGTCAAAAGTCAGTTTAAGCATACCAAACTTAGACAACGCATACAGTGTAAATATAGTGCAAAGTAACCTATAGCTAGTTATGATTGGAAAAAAATATAAAACATACCCTGTTAATGGGATCTATAGACAGTGTTCGTTTATAATCCAAATGACAAGATCAGCTGATTTTAAATTTATTTTGCTCAACATACACATCACCACATACATTTAACATCTAAATTTCAATCTTCTTTTTAGAAATATTTTTAAAATTGTAATAATATGATATTACATAACATAGTGACCACTTCTTTACAATTTCTGCTTATTAAGGCATACCAAGTAACAAAAAAGCAATTTAGCACTCAATTTTAGTGAAAAGACATATTAAATAAACGTCTTCAAATTAATACAATCATTTACATGAAAAAAAAAAAAATGCTAAATGAATGTTTCTTTCAAAGTCTCCGAACAGCCTTCTGAACTGAAGGTCCACACATCAGGCTTGCAGTGATGTACTTCGTATTTATCATTATGACTCGAAGTTCAAATAAACAAACCTACAGGTTGTATTTTAATTTTATATGTAAGTTCAATTTTCAAGTCATTATAAATGGAAAATTTATTCACAGCTTCTAACCTGTAGCAGACATGCACATTACATGCATGCATATCGGAAACTAATATGCTTTATTTCTTCTCCTACTTTATTTTACATTGGTCTTCACAAGTCTGCCATAACCATGTAGCGCCAGAACATACAATTTTCTGAGTATTTCTTTGATAATTTGCAACAAAGAGTACAGTTATTTCTGTAGTAAACAAATTAAGGAATCAACCAATGGCATATCTGTGCATTCCTCTTAAATTTTAATTTCCAAATTCGAAATATTAAGTGTCTAGATACCCGGCAGCAGGAAACTGTTTTGCAAAAAAAAACTAGATACCCGGCAGTCAGAAATTCTGACCAATTTTCTCGAAATAGCTTGTTTAATTCCTCTAAGAACATAAGAGATTTGTTTAAGAATCTCAAGCGATTGTAAATATTGCCTTGAGTTAAAAGTAGAAGCGACTGTCGAGCTTAGGCATAGTGTGGAATCTCAACGTTTTCGACGAATATCCACAGAAATTATCAACGAAACCTCACCAGAGTGCGAGTTAGTGTTTGTTCAGAAATGCCAAGCGATTCTACATAAAGGTTTCGTATTGTTGTAGGTAAATTCTCCGAACTTGTATAAGCATAAGATTCTTGACTCACGGGTACAGTTTTCAAAATAATAGATGTCAGGCAGTCGGAAATTCACCATGCAATTTGCACAAAATATCTTATTTAATTTGTGTAAAAACACCAAGAAGTTGTTTAGAAAACTCAAGCGATTTCAAACACTGCTTTAATTTGGGCTTGAAGTAGGGGTAACTGAGTGAATTTCCGACTGCCGGTTATATTTCTACATCTGTAGATCGACACTTCATCTCTGAAGTTTAAGCTTAATTGCGCGAACTTATTAGAAAACATCCTTCATGCAGTAATCCAGCTGAGTTAACTGACTTGGAAACATGCTTTATGTGAACACAAACTTCGCAATTGATCACTTTCAGTCTTGAAAATAACATGGATGATAGAAAGACAGTCTTACGAAAATACTCTATCGCTTGTGAAGTCCGCGTGAATTTGAACTTTTCAACGGAAGTTCGTTTTACACTTTTCTGTTGGTCCAAAAGTCGCACGTGACAAAGTAAACTAAATCTGGCATGTGCGAAAGGCACGGGGAAGCCTGGGAACAAAAAACATGGGGGCTAATCCAGATGTCGTTCGGGTACTGAAAGTGCGGTTATTTTCAGCGTTGATTAGGGGACTCCAGCGCATTTTAAAAGTTAAATGCAAGAGGTAAACTTAAGCGGGGAAAGAAAATGCTGGACTACATTATAAATCAAAGTTGCGACGAGAAACGTGTTGTGGACGTTGTTCATGTTGGACATTAGCTCACAGATACGGAAAACTGATTAAACTGAAGACACCTTGCACACACCAAGATCACGCCATTGCTTGGACATGAAATCCAAGTACAACTCCAGCCTGATAGAATGAGACGGACTTAAATCATTTACATAGCTCTTTTATCAATATAAAGACTCTGTAATCTAACAATAATCATGCAAAGGTTTAGTCTGCATGGACTGGAACATTATAATGTTCATGTTCAAGTGTGATATTTTAATGTTTAAGTTTGCTACATAGATAATTGTCTGTAGAACCATAACATCATCGTATCTTACAAGACACCATCAAGGCAATTTTTAAGGTTGTAACTTCAAAGACAGTTCAATTGAGCCCACAGAGTTTTGTTAAGGTCACTGGTCGCTTTGATTACAGACACTCATTGTCTGTAATCAAGAGGCATGGATGGTCTGTAAAGCTCATGTATGACTGCTTTTGTAGATTTTTTGTTAGTTATATGTGGAAACTGGCAATGTCATTCTTTGTGAAAAAATAGCAGTTGTAAAGCAAAGAGTGCCCTTCATGGGACAACAAATGGCCAAAGCTATTTTTGGCCTGGAAATTCAAAAAAGCCCGGCCAAGCCTGGCTTGAATCTTTAAGGCCTGGATTAGGCCGGGTTTTTCTGACCAGGGCTGCCGAGAAAGTTCGGTCGTGGAAGTACATGTAACAAGGCCAGGAAGGCCAAGCTTTGGTGGCCAAGGCTGCCAAGAAAGCTTGGCTGTGGCCATACTTGCCAGGCTTAACCAGGCCACATTTTCGCGGTAAGCCTGGCCAAAAACCCGGAAAGCCTGGCCTGACCAGCCTTTTCCAGGCCGGCCAGGTTTTGGGCGGGCTCCTGATGCAAGGACAGTTTGAAGAAACCTCTCGTGGCCGTCGGTATTCTAATTTTGGACGGAGCCATTTAAACTACAAGCGCCATTACGAGTATCAAAAACCGCCCTACCAGAAGAGAGGCCAATCGTTTCCACGCCAGTCCCGATAGAGTTCCAGTACAACGACCAAGCAGAAGTGATTTCCCAAACTTCATGCGTCTATCCTCAGGTAGGTGGACGTTTAGCAAAGGTTTGATCGTTTCTAAATAATTTTACTACTGATAGTTGGGTTTTACTGACGGTGAGCGGCTACAAGATTTCAGTTTTCATCTGAGGAAACGGAGTCAATTGACCTTGAGGTTCATACGTTGTTACAGAAAGGTGCCATTAGGGATACTAATTTGTTTGTTATTCCAAAGAAGATTGGCGACTTAAGACCTGTCATCAATAAAAAAAAACCAGAATGAATTTGTTCAATATCATTATTTTAAGAAGGAGGGGTTGAATTCACTTCTAGATCACTTGTCGGGATCCGAATTTCTTACAGGCATTGAGATCAAGGATGCTAACTTAACAATTCCTAGACATTCTGATTGCCTTTTGGGCTTTCGTCGGTCCCAAGGGTTTTCACTAACGTAATGAAGCCTTTTGTGTGGGCTGTTCGTAACAAAGGAATAAGATTAGTTATATATCTTGATGACATAATTGTTGTCAGCTCATCTCGTGATTTTTCTGCCGAGGAAACTACAACTGTTATTCATATTCTAGAGTCATTGGGTTTCATTGTTAACAGAGAAAAATCCCAGATTGTCCCTTAGCAGAGACCTGAATTTCCAAGTTTTGTTATAAGTCCTGTGAATATGGTTGTCTCTTCCAGAAAGGAAGATTAATAATCTGGTAGACCATGCTTCCTTTCTCCGATAAAAAAACTCATTGTTCAATTCGGGAGTTAGATCATTTTATTGGTTTAGTTGTTTCTTCCTTTCAGGCAGTTAAACCTGTAAGGCTCTACTACCGTGAGCTTGAGGTCTGTAAATTAGATGCTGTAAGTGCTAATGATGAAGATTACAACTCAATTATTTGTTCATGAAAGAAAGCGAATGCGGGCCTAGATTGGTTTATTTTAAGTGGTCTCTTGGATAATGCGAGTAGCCTTAAGAAACCGTCAACAGTGAGTACTTTAATTACTGATGCCTTCAAAGCAGGATGGGGTGTTGTCTGTAATGGAGTTTCATCTTGTGGTTTGTGGTCCAAAACAGTGCTGGTATAGCATATATTTACAATTTGGAAGGAATGGTTCCTAGTTTGCATGCATTGTCATAATCTACTTGGGAGTGGTGCCTTGCACGCCATTGTTTGTTGGAGGCACATCATATGCCGGGAAGCTCTAATCTCTAGAGTAGATTATTTGTCTAACAGTCATAATCAAAATATTGACTGGAAATTGCATCCTACAGTGTTTCTATGGGTCTCGCAAACATTGTTCGTTCCAGACATAGATTTATTTGCTTCTCGCCTAAATTTTGAGACAAAGAGCTATATCTCTTGGTTCCCGGACGCAGATGCCTTGGGGGTTGATGCCTTTTGATTATATCGGAAGATTTTAAACTTTGTTTGTCCTTCTTTCAGTCTCCTCGGGAGAGTTCCTCGAAAGCTCAAGTTGGGGGAAGTTTCAGATGCTTTAATCATAGCACCCTGTTTGCCAACAGCTCATTGGTATCCTCAACTTCCGGAGTTGCTAGTTCAACGCCCTGCCCTTGTACCTCAATGGGAGACACTCCTACCCTTGCCTCAGGAAGACGTTCTACATCCTCTCAGGGAAATGATACGACTAACTGCCTGGCATTTTACCGAGATAGCCTGGAGGTCAGAGGAATTTCTCAGAGGACAGCCAATCATGTGCTCAAGCCTTGGTGACCCGAAACAGTACTCTACAGTATGGAAGGTCTTTCTGTTGCTCGTGTGAGAAGAAACAGAGAAATCCGCATCAGACAGATCTGGTGACAATTTGTGACTTTTTTACTGCACAGTTTGAAAATTCCAACAAGACGCTGTGTGAGCGTATATTTGGGCATGGTTGTGCTATGCGTATGATACGTTTAACATGCCTTATTGCAGCTAAACAACTGTCATCATATTCCCCAGAGAAAATAAATCCTTTACTCTACTCCTTTGCTGAACCACACAGCTTATACAGCATGTTCCAATCCACAACAAAAATCCTGTCACTTCATGACATTGAATTAAAATGCACATCTTCAACACAGACTTGCTCTCAACCAAATTGCAATACAGGACACCAGGGCTTACAGCCCGGACAGTAAGGTTTATCTCAGCTCCACTGATATCTGCCAGTCGATCTTCCTCAAAGTGTCAGTGTCTTTTCACACCCATCACATTTTACAGTGTATTCCGGTTACTAACAAGGGAAGATAAAGTTCCTGAAGTCCAGTATCCAGGATTTATAACAGAGTAACACATTGCATAAACTGCTATAGCGCAGCACTGTTTACAGGAACATTGTTAACAACTAACATTTGATATACTACAATATCCAACACTGCTTGAAAAAAAGGTCAACTTCAAAGTTGGCAATATGTACACCTTCAAGCTCATATATATCCTGATTCCTATATAGACTCTGAAAATATTGTACTAATTTATGCATGAATGGCATTTCCAACAATTCACATGTCCCTTCACTATAAATGTTACCATACATATCTCTAGGATGAAAATCAAATACTTTATATCCCCCGCCCTCAATGCTGTAGCTACCAACACCAATGACTCCCACCGTTAAAATGAATGAGTTGTAGTTCAGAGCCAAGAGTGTTTCAAATGCTGTACCCAGTGGCATATACAGTAGTGATACCCCTCAATTCTGGCATCACCATTCATGTCACAAGTATAACTTGCACAGTATACAAGCTGGAAAACATTCCTGGCAATTCGGTTAACATTAACATAGATTGTCTTTTAAGCAGTAACAGACTAGAATATAATTTATTACCAGGAATCATTATTTGAATCATATCATCAACAAAAATAATCCTTCTTATCTTACTGTAAATTAAAGCGCACAGATTCATTGCAACCCATTGTTGTCCAACATTTTCTTCAAATACTGCAACAATTCCTTGACAGTATGGAGCATGAATTGTTTTTGTAGCATCTAAATAAACTGAAGGTCCTGGATTCCTCTCGCTATCAGTACAAAGCTTAAATTGGCCAAAATTAACTCGGTGATTCAATCTCTTGTAAGCACTATAAAATGGATAATTGCATATACAGAGGGGCAAATACTTTCTTAAAACCCTATTTGGATATCTCATCCCACCTAAATTCACCTCTGCTTTGATGCTTAGACGACAGATACACCTTCTCTCGTTTACGAAATAATTTTGGAGTTGCCCTTTAAGTAAAAACCTTACACTGTTACAGTTACTTCAATCTGCACCTGTTTAAGTCTAAACCATTTGCATTTTTAACGTAACAATGAATTTTAGGCGACAATGGTGTATTTTTCCGAATACACTTACATACAAAAACTCTCTCTTCCCGTGTTTTCTGTAAGAAAGATTTTAATTTCTTCATCGGTAGGATAAAATTTTAAAAATTCACATAAATCAAGTCTGCTAGGTGCACAAACGCGTCAAGAGAAATGATTAACCTTATTTAAACCAACGGAATTGTAAGTTCTGTTATAAATAAATTTGCCACGACGAGATCTCAATTCAAGAGTGGTTGTCAGAGAAAACCGGGCAAAAAGTTAAAAATGTCAACGGAAGGGGGTCAACAGCATAATTTCATACTAACATCATAGATAGGTCAGGTGGAGTAATGGACAAATATACCAAACATAGGTTCTTCACTGCTCTTGTATTAGAGATACGAGCATCACTTTATTCGACCCCCTCGGACGCCATTTTTTTACGCAAATTTTCACCTTTTTCTCAAACTCACAGAACCGTCAAAATTCAACGAGCGAAGTTCATTTTTTTCATCTGATACAACACATCACAGAACTACTTTCTAAAACCATAAAATCTGTTAAGTAGCCACGGGCAAGACTAAAATTTTCTTATTTTATCTGACCTTGACTTAGTGTCAGGAAACGAGCCAAAAATCAGGCCTTTTTGAATTGACCTACAGCGCACAACTAAAACGGTAGAACAACTCTGACAGCCAAATTGAAGTCTACTATCATCCATGTTACCAAAACACTAATAATCCTTTTGGGCCAATGAAACAGGAAGAAATTAAAAAACTCACATTTGTTATAGTTTGCAAGCTTTTTCTTGCAAACGGGCCGATCTCTTCGTGTTTGTTTTAAGTCCTCTTCGTGAATTTTCTTTCATATTTCGTTGTAAAGTACGTTCAGCAGCTGGAGAACATATCGAAAAGCTCGCAATACTGCCTAGGTTACATTTTGAAAGGGCAATAAAAGCTGAACGAGAGGATGAACCTTGAAAATAACAAAGCGACGCCATCTTGAAAATTCAGCACTCAGGAGGGACTGGCACTAGTAGCTGCGTTCGATATCTAACATACGGACAAAAATTGCAAATTTTTCACGACTCCATTTTCTCGCAATTCCCTTAAGAGACTTGAGCACAAAGAAAACCAAACCTAATCCAGAAATGTAACCAGAAAGCCTCGGATTCATGTTAGAATTTTTCTTTACCGAACGTGGGCTATTACGAACTATTACCAGGAGCCATGAAAAACAAAAAACACAAACAAACCGGCTTATCAGCGACCTAATCCAGTCTTATTTCTTCTTCAATTACTTCTTTAAGTTGAATTTAGCTTGTTTTTCTTTCAAAGGAAAAAACAACAAGAACGCTTGATCGCAGGTGAATTGGTGATTAACTGGCATTGCTTCATTCGCTCCTCATTTTGAGGTGTCCCGTTAATGTAGATAGTACTAGTAATAGTTGACACTACAGCTGCCTCCGCTCTTCGTATTGTCGGTCAATAAGGGCTTTAAGATACGGCTTCTACGGACTACGACTACGGTTAAACATGCTACTGCGCATGATCAAAACCACGTGACTGTTTATTTTTCCCGCGTAGTCCTGCGGCTACGGTGAGTTGTTCAGCTGTTTTGCGTAGTCGGGACTACGAGAACATTTTGCTCGTATTTTGCCGTCTCTGTAATTCAAGAATCTCGTCTTTTCGTACAATAGTTTTCAATTCACCTGCTTTAAGTGAGAGGGAAGCGAAATATGTAAGTTGTGTCTAATTTCTGTTCAGATTTACGCTTTTAATCCACTCTTCTGACTACATTAATTTATCTACCTAAGCTCATTTATAAAATAACTAAGATAGTACGCGCGCTCTGATTGGCCGAGAGGAGTGTTTGCATCAGAGTATGTAAACATGGTTGTGGCGTCAAGTTGTTTGGCTTTTCGCGCGCTAATCACGCAAGCACAAATTTGAAAAAGTTTTCGAGTTCAAAACTCAAAAAGTTTTCTTTATTTACCCATTCCTTCGACGGCTGAAACTTGGAAAATCGTTACAAAGAAGGTGTGTACATTTTTCTTCGCTTAAGCTGACCGTTTAAAGCGAGAAAAATCCGTATTTTGCAAAGCATCTTTTTGCAAAACAAGAACTGATTACGCGTGCAAAACTTCGTGGACAAGATTTTGCGACTGGTGAGAATTTCTCTTTTAATCAGTGCCTTACAAAGAGTTTTGCGTTTTTTGCTCGGGAAAGTTATTTTATAAAACCAATAGAAAACTTTTTTCCTGTGTTTGCATAGCCTGATATAAACACTCGAGGCGTTGGGAGAATTCTCGACAGTTATGCAAACCCTCGACTTCGTCTCGGGTTTGCATAACTGTCTCGAATTCTCCCAACCCCTCTCGTGTTTATATCAGGCTATGCAAGCACGGAAAACGTTTTCTATTGCTTAAATTTAAATAAGCTTAGCTGTTTATACGCAGAATTCAGATTGACGGCCTAGGAGAAGAGAAATCATGCAGGTAATTTACTTTCTCTTCGCACTTGAAAAGTTTTAAAGTTTGTTCCAACTGATTAATAGTGTGTCTTTCTTCTTGTGTAACCTTTGTTTATGCGAGGTTTTGTATCGCGCCATTTGCTGAATGAAAATGATGTAAACATCTTCGAGACAATCGAAACTCGGCATTTCGATACTTCAAACTACATCAGATCAGTAGTCGGAGAATTCCATCTTCTAAATCTAATAGATGAGCTATTACTATTTCTGTCTATTTCTTTAATATTTGACATAAGTATTCATGGGCGAAAAAATAAAACTTGTGTAACCAAAACTTTGTTTACCAATTTCACCGACGTAATTGCTACCTTCAAGTATGGAAGAATTTGTTCATTGTTCTAAAGATAAGATCACATGCAAAACTGACTTGCATTTTTGTGAACTGTGATGAAAACAAGAAAATCTTTGCGTGTTGTTTCCCTCCCCTCCTCATCTCTCGTAGTCTGCTGTCTGTAGTGCAATCTTAACGTTCTATATTTGCACGACTCAACCCAGTGCTACAAACAAAGGACAACGCTCGTCCAGCCGTAGTTCGTCGTGCGTAGTCTCCGTATCTTAAACTCCCTAATAGTATTCTTGGGCGTGTAGCTCTTTGAAATTTACCGATTCATCCTGAAGATTTTCACACATATTGCATACGATAGGTGAGAGTAAAACAGGACACGCAAGGTTCCATCCACTGTTTCAGTTCGATTTACACAGCTTTGATCTGAAAACATTCTCAGTTTCGAGAATATTTCATTCTCAACTATTCGAAAATATTTCATTAAAAGTTTGAATTTTTCGGTATTTCTTTCACTTTTTAAATACAGTTCATTTTATTTGCCGGAAAGTAAGCCTTAGAAATTAAAAGGTTTGATCAATTCACGCTCGCGCGTTCTAGTCCTTTTTTAAAATTTATAGAAGGACATCTATCAGCAGGGATTAAGTCAGCACAGAATTATGATTGAATTATGATGAATTATGATTCCTTCGACCACTCCAATTCCTTGTGTATTTCCGCCAATGAAATACCTTTTTCTATTCAATTTGTACAAGCTAGTCGATGAGTAACAACGTTCTTTTTTAAATCTTCACTAGAGCAAAGCGAGACGATCCTCCAATTAAAACTACACCAATAAATCAGCATATATCACTGAGGAAGTATTACTTATGAGTGTGTCCATGAGAGAACCAGGCATGAGGTGATAATGCTCAAATCACGGATTTGATGGGTGTGGTGAGATATTAACCTCCACCAAAAATAAGGTCGCAATATTGAATTCCCTGGGATTTACGGAGACCCCCCCCCCCCCCCCTAAAAACGACAAAATCTACTCATTTTTGCATAATTAATTAGCTGAGTTTTGTTTGGCTGTTCAACAAGAAGAAAAGACAACTTCAAATCTAATCAACTTTATCATCTTCTATGTTTATCAAACTTCATGCTCAGTAAATTATTTTTACTCTCTCATTCGATCTCTTCCTATTATTTAGCCAAAAGTAAGGACATCTTCTCACTGTTTTGATCAAACCCTAAATTTTAATAATATATATATATTGTCTTCAGCCAATTATTTTAATGTATTTTGCCATGTAACTTTAAAAAATCATATCTCTGGTGTTATTTACAGTTCAATATCAAGCTATACCTCATTGGAAAGGGAAAAGAATACCCTTTCGAAAAAAAAATATTTCGGTCATAGGAAACCCATAATATTCCGCCACAAAAAAATTAAAAAAGCATATTTTGCATAAAAATTTTTTAAAATTTTAAAGAATGTCATTTACCTAGGAAACTTCTTTATTTTGGGTGATATGGTAGTAAGAAATTTTTTTCATCAATATGTAAGCAAAAAAAGCCGAAAATCGTTCTAAAATATGGAGCGACTAGAAATTTTCTACAAATTTTTTTCTGCACGCTGTCATGATTATGCTAATTAGATTATCATAATTAGCATAATCCTTTGGCGTCACCTCGTGACCCCATGTTTACTTCACTGAGACGCTTTGTTTCCTCGATTCCCAAAAAAATATCGAGTTAGAGACAAGCAGACATGAATTTGCTGATAGAATTCATCAAAATAAGCAAGAATTTGACAGCGAAAAGCGAAGCGAAGGCAAAACGGGAAGGAAATCGTCGCCGTTTCAAGAACATGTGGCACAGAGTCGGCGATCGGCGATTTGCATGCACAGATTCTAATTGTTTCCTAACCTCGATTTTCGCGTTTATTTTGCTTGTTATCCTCCAAAATCCTTCAGAATAGTTTGCTTGACTTGTATTTGGTTGACATTCGTCGATACAAGCTTTCATTATTCGCAAAACCGGCTCACAAAAATTCCCCGCGACTCGCTATAAAATTCAAAATTTTTGAAAGCTCGGTGTGTGACGGTCAAAAGTCCACAGGGGCTGGAACTAGGCAGGTGATTGGCTAAATCTATTAACTTCCTGTGTGCCAAATTTGGGAGCAATCGGAAGTAACACAATTTTTTGCGAAATTTTTTTAGTCACCGGTCCTCAACCTCCGATTTTCGGAGCCCCTGAAGGTAATGAGTTTTAAGGTATTTTAGTGGCTAACATCTCCCATGAGCAACAACCTATGTACTTAATATTCTTTGAAAGACATCTTTAAGGTTATCAAATCAATCATAAAATATTTGGGTAATCTCATACTTTATCAATAATGACGTATTATGTACATCTGACTTGACGCTTATTTGTCATTTGACCAAAATTGGAAGAAACGTAACATTCGTTTTTTTTAAACAAAAATAGCACAAAGTTGACGAGAAGTCACAAATCAGATGCGTCATTATCTATACTAATAGCGGAATTGTTGGAACGTGTCACCTGAGGCATGTTTTCTGTGTTATTTATGGACGTTTAGATGGATATTTTATGGAACGCTTAAGTAAACACAAGGAGCAAAAGAGTTAGTTCAAAACTTCGATCGGTCCAACTTGTAGGTGAAACAAGACCCAACAAGGATAAAAGATAGTGAATAAATGTTACATACACGTCTCTCAGGTGCTTTAGTCCAGACTTGCTGCTCCAGTTTCGTCTGGTCCTTTGTGGCGTTACTTGGTGACGAGGTAATGAAATCGAAACATCTTGAAACATTGCAGAATTAAAAGTGTCGGCTTTTCACCGAACATTCGAAGTCTTTGAAATAAGTTGAAGTCAGAAAGAACAAAATCATTCTCAAAGGACAAGAAGGATCACTGACAATTCGTCTATATCTACAGAAAACAACCACCTGTTCGAACACCCTCCATCTTTGACTTTAGACTCTGCCAAAAAGCTGGAATCTGTGACGCCGGACTACCGGACTCCGGAATGCGGAATACGCTATCTATTGTTGTACGCGCCAATATCCTGTTATAACTGGTGTGTTGAAAATAGGTTGTGAAAGTCGTGTTACTTGAAATTTTGAGTTTATTCGATGTTGACATCAATTACCATGATAATAATGGTCCATAATATCCCTTTTTGTAGTCAGACCGTGCCATGCAATTTTTAGACAATTAATGACTTACCACTGGGTATAATTACTTACTTAGTTGTATTTTAATCCTCGTAGTCTTACAACTATACAGGTTGGTATCTGTATCTGGGTATATTATTGACTACAAAAATATAATAATAATCGTTTATAAACGTGTTGAGGAAAAACTTCTGAGGAATACAAAAGACCCAAAAGGGGACACTAATACATTGCAAAAAAAGTCGGCTAGACTTCTTTGGCTATAAGGAAGGTGTAAGAGAACAGTTTCTTGAACACAGACTAATACACTATATTCACTTCTCATTTAATCTGTCATTTGCGGATTCATACACTAGATTAAGTTCTCTTAACGGACACTCTCGTATATAGCGAATAGCTCTACTTACGACCGCCATCACAAAATCCCGTTTCAACTCCCACACAAACTCTGGATTTTTACATTCCCGTAGGCGGCCGCGGACACTTAGACGGTTTACCGGCGAATTAGATGTTAGCTTTGATTTAAAGCTCTCCTAAGCAGACACTCGAAAGAAATCTTATCCGCGTCTGAATGTTGTTGTTGTTTTTTTCATATCATGTCCACAGTCTTATGGCTGTTTGTCACTGTTATGAATCATTCTTATACATCCATTTCAGAGTTACCGTTTTTTCACATACTCGTCCGGTTACACTTGAAAATAATTAAGTTGTATGCTTTTACCTAAATACAACAAGGCAAGAACATCAGCGTAACCATACACTAAAAAAATAGTTTTTTGCTATTACCAGTGTTAATTTGTAGCTCGGAGGAGCTTCCGTAAGCGGCTATCTAACCTTTACACCACTTTTAAAGTGGCTGAATTCCACTTGCATAACTATGCTGCATATGAGATTCATTCTTGTAAGCGGCCAGATCCAGTTAAGGACACCTTTTTCTCGTCCCAAGGGCGCCCTCGTACGAGAGCTTCCACTGTATTACAATTTTAGGATTTCTCTTACATTTTAACAAATTTTCGCTTAACGAGGCACAGTCGAACCTACGTGCGACCACCCAACTTAAGTGACCACTTCCCAATAAGCGATCACTTATTCAACACACCAGATATATTACCAAGTCAAAGCGCTTGTAGTTGGAACCTCCTGTAAACGAACACATCCACATCCAGTAAGCGACCGCGACCACTTTTTACGATGACAGTCTGATTGAGAATTTTCCATGATGCAATGGTCTGATCTCTGCGTTCCCTGTATGTCCTTAGCTACTCGGAGTATGAGAGGAACTTTAGAAACAAATTAGATTTATCTATAGTATTTTATTTTATTTTATTTTTTTTATTTTATTTATTTAGTCACTCACAAAACCTTACACAACATGAACAAAAGGTGTTAATTAAATTATAAAACTAATGTGACAAGGAAGCCTAACGAAGCTTGAAGCTTATATTAATAGGTTTCCTTCAACTACCTAGTGAACTAAGTTCATGGCTGAGTGCAGAGTGAGCAAGATCAGAAAATTAAACGACAGATCGGCTATCAGTGAGATAATTCTTTAAATTTTTTTAAAAAACAGATATAGAAGGAGAGCTAATTAGTGAAACAGGCAACGAATTCCAGATTTTAGGTCCTCGGTAAAGGATACTGAATTGCTTTATATTTGTTCTACAAAAATGAGGTCTATATTGAGAGGCTAGTCGAGTTTCGTATTGATGGACTTGATTACTACTTAAGAACAAGTCATGAAAGCTATTAGGCAAAAGATTATGGTGATAAGAATACATAAAGGTAGCGACAGAAAATGAATTAATACTAAATATGTCAAGGACTTTAAGCTGGCTAAATAAAGGGGCGGTATTTGCTAGATAGTGAGCTTTTGTTATGAGTCGCACTAGACGCTTTTGCAAAAGGTAAATACAGTTTAGGTTGGAACAGTAGGTGGAGGACCAGGCGACATTACAGTATGTTAAGAAGGGATATACAAGGGAGTAATACAAGGTCATCAAAGTTTGGGATGATAGGTAAAAGCGGGCTTTCGCAATAATTCCCACACTTTTCGAAATTTTTTTTGAGACGAAATCAATATGTGGTTTCCAAGAGAGATGCTGATCAATGAGAACACCTAAAAATTTTGTCTCCGTGACTTGCTTGATCACGGTATTTTCCAGAGTAAGAGGGACATTAATATTGACTTTCTTTTGCCTTGGATGAAAAATCATAAAATTTGTTTTAGTCAGATTTAGAGATAACTTATTCACTTTAAGCCAAATAATTATTTTTGCAAGTTCATTGTTAACAATAGAAACGAGGTGATTGGCATCTTTATGGGAACAAAAGATACTTGTGTCATCAGCAAACAGTAAAGATTGAGTGAGACTAGAGACATTAGGAAGATCATTAATGTAAATAATAAACAAAAGAGGTCCAAGAATTGAGCCCTGCGGGACGCCACATAAAATTTTCCGCGGAGAAGATCGATGGGACCCAAACTGGACAAATTGAGTCCGATTGTCAAGATAGCTTTTGATCCACGCTAGAGCAGTATCCCGAATACCATAGTGTTGCAGTTTATGACACAATATTTCATGATTAATTGTATCAAACGCCTTAGAAAGATCTAAGAAGATGCCTAAAGTTGTTTCATTTCTGTCGATAGCTGAAGATATGTTGTTGATCAAGTCAATTAACGCTAATGCAGTCGAATGATTATTACGGAATCCAAATTGTTTCGAGTATAAAATATTATGCAAATTTAAGAAATTAATCAGTCGGTTGTACATGACTTTTTCAAAGAGTTTAGAAAAGGCTGGAAGAATTGATATTGGCCTGTAATTACTAAAAAGTGTTGGGTCATCTGCCTTAAAAACTGGAATCACTTTGGCTATTTTGAGAGATTCAGGAAACACACCAGTAGACAACGAAGTGTTTATAATGGTTACAAGAGGCTGCGCAATATTTTGGAAAGACTGATGAACTATCTTCATGGATATATTGTCATGTCCAGGAGCTTTGTTGGCGTTGAACGATTTAACAATGTTGTTTAATTCACCGACTGTTAGTGGTTGCAATGAAATGGATTCGGAAAGAGCGCTGCTTAAGAAATTCTTGGGTGACGAATTTGTGGAAGGAATTTTGCTCGCCAAATTTGGCCCTATATTGGTGAAGTAATCACAGAATTTATTGGCAATGTCAGTAGGATTGCTAATTTCCATTTCATTTTTGGTGAAGCTTGCAGGATACGGTGATTTAGCGACACGCCTGTTGATCACTTCATTAAGAATTTTCCATGTTTGCTTTAAGTTTGATCTAGCCTTATCCAATTTGTTGTCATAATAATTTTTCCTGGCGATACGAACAAGACAAGTTAGCTTATTTCTAAATATATTACTATATATTGTAACTTAAAAATTGCATGCAGTACATTCACTCCAAAAAGTAGACCTCCTGCAGTTCGACTCTCGTAAAACCCAAATTTTCCTTGGGCAACCCCATGGGCATTATTTACTGGGTGTCTTCCGACCACGCACGGACCGGAACATCAAATGTCTGTAACTTAATTGTTGTGTCTGTCCATGATTCAACATCTGCCTGCCTCAGCACGGCACACGGTTGGGCACTAAACTGGTTTTGGTGCCCAAGAGTACGCAAAAAGGCCCTTCCGAGATCGATGTCTACGACGAGAAAATTGACCTTACCTGGGTAGGGTGAGAAATTTGAAATCGGAGTATTACAGTTGAAGTATCTCTCGGAGGGAATGTGGGAAGGGTGTTAAACATATGGAAGCGGTTGTTTGAGAAAAATATCTAACTCAATGTGAAAGTGTGGTGTATTTTGAATTCTACTTGGGAACATTAGTGCCACAGTTAGGCTTTATAAGACCCCCAAAAGACCGTGCAAGATAAAAAAAATTCACTGTTTGTGACAGTCAAATCTGGTGCCAGCAGGGTAGGGCATTTGTACGCAATTTGGACACTCCCCCGGGGAGAAGGGACTATAGTATGAAAAAAAATGGAATTCTTGTCGCAAGCCAATCTGGACGTGTCCCACGCTTTATTGGTCTCTTTGAACTGGTCTGCACCAACATCCGGCTTCACTTCGCTGCTATTTCACGTGCAACTAAAATAAAAAAAATAGTTCTTTCCAAAACACGAAGACAAAACGACTTCTATCTCCGAGTTTGGGAAGACATGGGATCATTTATAATCATGGTCTGAATAAAGTTGCCAATAGATTTGGAATTCTAAATTATTTATCAGCATACAATAACAATAAAATAATCTCAGAGAACGTCGGAAAGTCATTTTGTTCACTGAACTCTGGCTCCTGGCTCCTCGTTCCTGACTCCCGATACGATGTTTCCGTATGGTGGCAACCGCTGCTTAAAAATGCGGGCTCCATTTAATGTCAAAGATGTCGGACGTTTGCAACATGTGAATTGAGCTACAACAGTAGCAGAAATAATTCTATCAATGGGTTAAGAATCGGCTTTCTACCTTTCGTATTGTTTTGTCCTAAAACAGCTTGATTTGGATTTTGGTGCGTAAACTGATGGCTAAGGAATTTTAGTCGTACAGCGAGTCACGACGCTGAACTACGCTGAACTAGACATCGAAGGTGTCATGAAGAACAAATCAAAGCGGGCACAAACTAGCAGTTGAGACATTTAAGAGATACGTATATGGATTTTATTGATCGTTTATTATTGTTTTTAGGGCGAAATTGTTAAAGTAAGTAGAACTGTGAATTAAATCTTTGTATGTTGTTTTTACTTGGAAAGATCGCGTATATAGCTATCAAAAATCATCGTTAGCGTTTCTTGCACAACAATTTTTATGATTTTACCCTTATTAATGTTAAATCATTGTCTGATGAGCTTTTTGTTCAATTTCTCCTCATTCAAAGGCAAACACAAGAATATTGTGAGGGCCTGAATGTTGATGAAATATGCAAAAGTCGTTCAGTCACATGAACAGTTTATGTCAACACATGGAAGAAAGTGAATTGCCCAAACTTTTTATGATCTTTTTCTCAACTTAAGTGATGGCTTTAACTACTCATGCAAAAGTTATAAAGATAAGCAGTTGCTCATCAGAGATATTTGGGAATAAAATACCCTAATTTTACGTCTTACTGAAAACTTGGAAATGATGACCCAACTTAAGGGGGCTAAGAGGGGGGAAATCGAATCGGCGACTTTAAACAGTTTATTGTGCTTTAAGTCTTATGATTTCTGATTATCTCTCAGTGCATTTAAGTTCCAGGTGGCTTTTCTGTTTGTTGCACTGGCATCGTAAGGTTAGCTAATTAATTATGCACAAACGTGCAAAATGGCGATTTTTACAGGGGGAGCCCGGATCTCCCAGGGAATTTAATGTTTTGACCTGACATTCTGCCACATAAGCTAACTCCTGATACCTAACATTTGTGCCAAGTTTGAGCGAAATCGGTGATTTGAGCATTATCACCCCCTGTCTGGTTCTGCCTGGTTTTCTCATGGACACACTTTTTTGTAAGAAAGATCTAAATCGAATATCTTCCGGTGACAACGCTGTCAACGAGAGAGTATCTCCGAATCGAAGGGAACGCGTTATAGGTCTTTTTACAGTTTAATCCTATCTCAGTGTGTTTCCTGATGAAAGTATTTGTTTCTGAAGGAGAAAAACCCAGTTAAAGTAGCAAACCAGATAGTCGAGGAAAACGTCTCGAAACAGCAAAACAAATAAACAGTTATGTTAACGAAATGTAGCCCAATATCACAAAAAGGCTGTTGGGGAACTCCTCGTTGAAGATGCTGAAAATATAGACGATGCAGACTTGGGACAATGGGCAAACGCAAAGAATGTAGCAAGTCTTGGTATACGATTCAAGCAGATTTCCGTCATTTTATCACTTACGATTGCCACGACATTTGCAGTCTTGCGGAAGCGGGGAAAATATTACAAGGAAATTCTAAGTTCTATCAGCTAAAAATATGCATACAATCTGCGGTTATCAAAGGGCCTGCTGGTCGTAAGAAGTCATAGATTATGTTACTCCAAATAATGCCCTTGTAGCTCCTTGTTAATACTTCGTCCGATCGCTTGAGGTTTCAACCCGAAAAATAATCCGAACACTGGAGCTCACATAAACCATGCCGTAAAAGTTCGCTTATAAACCGTCCCTCGACCCCCACTTAAAAGTAATTCCCCCCTGGCCCCAGTTATAAGCCCATATACCTGTAAACAACAAAAAAACGTTCAGAAGCCAAGTGACGTTTGCGTTTTTCGCCGCCGCCAATCATCTTAGCGGACCTCTTGGGAAAGAAAGCTTACTTCAACGGGTTCAAAAGGTCATTGGTGGATTTCGATGCGTTTTGTGAGTTTCTGTGTTTCACGGTTCGTTGCTCGTGATCGAAATGATGATTAACGGCAGCGTGTTATACTAAGAGAATCACAACTATCCTACAGGTAGTTATATTGCAAAGTAACTTGACTGGTTTGACAGGTTTTCTAGTTGTTGTTAGGTCGACGAATGTCCTGTTTTTTGAGTGATTGTTATTCATTGATTGATTCATTTTGTCGAAGGAATAAGCGATAACTCGCCTGTTACTCAAAATCGTTGAAGCATAACGTAATTACGCAAATTCCTTTTTTTATAGCCTCCATTGTCCATTGCAGAAAACAAATTGCTCCAATTGCGATTCACTGGAGATCGTGATGTTAATGAATTCGAAGGAAAACTAGCTCCTTTTAGCAAGAAGCACAATTTTATACTTATCCCACTCCCCCTCCTTCTCCTCCACCGCAAAAAAAGGATTATTCGTCCCCTGCGATACTACTTATGGCTGGTAGGAAAGTTATGATCAGCCAAATTACATAGCTATGTACCTTGGCTGTATCAGTTTCTTGTCTCTGAGTATCATTCTTGGGAAGTCGCGAAAATCTGGTATCCTCTGAAGCCTTATCGAGAATGAGAGCAGCTCCTTTCAGAAGTGTACTCGTTATATTACTGACTTCTGAGATTTTTTCTGCCGGAAATTTATCTAAACGTTTAACAGCCTTTTCAATCACTTGGAGAGACATATCCTGCAATGCAAATAGATAGTTAAGCTTTCAACAGGTTACAATTATTTTCAATGGAATGTTAAATTGTGGATGGAAGGACAGCAGTACGTGTCCCTTGTACACCTTTTGCTGTTCATAACAAAATACGCATTCATTTGCGTGAAACGGCGACCAACAGCGCCAAGACACATTCATTAGCGCGAAAAAGCGAACATTTGCGCATAAATCAGATTCAATAACGATTTTTGCTTTTTAATCAACATTCAATAACATTTTTGGGCATTCATTTGCGTCATTCGACATACAAAAGAGAAAAATATACTTTCATTAACGACAACATTCGAGTCATTAACATTATCTTGAAAATCATTAGGGAGAATAGACAAACATTTAAGTGCAAACGCTATTCATTAACATTTTTATGACACTGTTTGCAATTCAATAGCATTCCTGGACAGCTTCAGAAATGATAAGACAAACATTAATGCGCTTGTACAATCAATTTAGCGTTCTTTACATTTAATACACAAAAATCTGTTTTCAATTAAACAATACCAATTCCCCCCCCAAAATTGGCCTGAATTTGTTTAAAGAATCACGCCGTACTTCACCACTGTGTTCGTCGACGGCTGCGGCTATACATTTACCCCCAGACGGCCAGAAGTCATGGTGAGGCGCGACAGGGAGTGGAAGGCGTACCGCCAAGTGTGCGGCCAACGAGGACGAAACTTGACTATGACCATGACAAATCACCTATCAAATGTTTTCCTCGGCAGCTGCTGGACTAATGAATACTGTGCCGATTTTTGGGTGACTTTCTGGCACGGGCAAGGAGAAAATGGATCCCGATAAGTCGGTGGTCTTTGCATATGATGGGGTGCCAGCCCACCTAGATTTGGCCATTCCCGCCCCATACGTACGCAGCTTATGCGTCCCCCCTCGACGTCGTTGAAAAGGATTTAAGTTGTCTGAAAGCGACACCAAGGCAGACATCTCGAGTCCGGAAATTTACAGATGTATAACAGGAATGAGAGCAAAGCCTTAGCAATCCCACTAGCGGAGTTCGGAAACAACAACTGTAGTGTTGAAGCTCTGCGCAGAAACATGACATTGTGACCGCAGCTAAATGTGCTAAGGGGTACCTTTTTCACGCAAAACTACCTTCTACAATGTTTAAATAGCGAGGTTTTTGAGGGATATACATTTAACGGACTGAAATTCAGGCAAAATTTGTTTGAATTTCTAGTTTAATTGAAAATCGATTTTTGTATATTAAATGTGAAGAACACTCAATTGATTGTACAAGTGCATTACTGTTTGCTCTATCCATTCTAAAGCTGCCCAGGAATGCTATTGAATTGCAAACGGTGTCATAAAAATGTTAATGAATAGTGTTTGCACTTTAATGTATGTCAGTTGTCCCCATTCACTTTCAAGATGGTATTAATTACTTTGATGTTGGCGTTAATGAAAGTATATGTTTCTATTTTGAATGCCCAATGACCCATATGAATGCCCAAAATTGTTATTGAATGTTGATTAAAATTCAAAAATCGTAACTGAATCTGATTTATGCGCATATGTTCGTATTTTCGCGCTAATGAATGTATGTTCAAACTATTGGTCGCCGTTTCACGCCAACGATTGCGTCTTTTCTCGTAATGAACAGCAAAAGGTGTACATCTTATATTAGGGACTTTAAGATCTAACGACGCGTCGGCAATGAGAACGTCGCTTAAAAAGTTAATTTGCGTGCTTTCAGTCTTTATCGCAATCATTCCTAGCCACTTACTATGTCACATGTGGGCGAACCCTCCTGGAATGCAATTCTAGGGACCATATCCAAGTTGGGAAAGAGAAATGAAATTTCGCCGTTGCTTGTTTACGTACTCTATAAAAGGCGAAATTAGGCATTTTCACGTCGTAGTCGTGCAAAAACGGGCAAAGAATTGTGCAAAAAAGCTAAGCGTGATGCACGTGCAAAGTTGTTGTTTTGCTTATAAAACCTATTGTTTTTTTGACGTTCTCTTTGCCGTCCGCGTCGTTGGATCTTACAGTCCCTATTAACACTGCGCACCGACCTCTGCATACAATGGCGCCACTGCTTGCCGCCAGGATTCTAGTAATGAGATTACTGTATATAGATGATTTAATGGACGTTGTTTTGGGCATTGAGAATTGCGGCGCACTGGAAGGCTATTGCTTGGTGATCACTCAAGCAAATCAATGCGGTGAGTTCCGTATGCCCAAATGGCCAATTTCAAATTGATAATGACTAATTGCCACGACAACCTATATTGATTTAGGTATGTGTGTGCAGAGGTATTGGTATACCACGCGACTGAGAAAACGTCCGTATTCGTTTGTAGTAGTAAACAGTGTGGGTTCTGTACGTCAAGTATCAGTTCAAGTAGTAACAACACATCTTTCACATAACTAAACACGGCAATATTGTTTATTGCCTTTGGCAGCTACATGTAAAACTGAAGCTATGTTGTTTGTGGTTGATATCTTCGTCAATTTGGGTAAGTCTTTGATGAACAGAGCAGTAACTTAAGGGGTAATTCGCCTCTAAAACTGAGACCTCAGGAAAATTATTAAAGCATGACGTATCTTTACCTGTATTTCGTTTGTGGTTTCGTCTTTCATAGAATTAACCAAAACAATACAGTCTGCTTCTCGTTTCAAATTAAGTAGGCTATATATCTCGGTCTTCATTGAACTGAGAATCAAAGCACTCTTAATCTTGAAACGGAAAAAGGAAAAGAAATGGTATGTTTCAGTACGTCAAGTTACAACCATGACAAAATAACTATTAAGAGATGTATCGTTAATTTCCTGTAATGCGAATAGCCAATCTTGTCTAGATGGCCCGATTATAGCAGTTGCACTGTGACCCATGATATCTAAAATAAGGTTTTCCTCATGTCAATTCAATAGAATTAAATATAAATTCATTTTCAGGAATTGGTCACCAAATCGCTTAAGGAAGCAGAATTACTTCCTAAGACAGTAAGCAAAAAGAAGGGATGGACATATTTCAAGACGAGGATTCCTAAAGGATTTCCAATTAGGGTTTTTTGAAGACGGTTTATCCCGTAGCCTTTTTAAAAAAGGCTTAAAAGCTTTGTCTCGTTAATTTCAAAATTAAATTATTACAATATGGAGGCAGATTGCCGTGTTGTATCATTATAACTCTGTTATTTCAGGCGGGGAGAACGTCAATTATAACGTTAAGCTCATAAAGAGTAATCGGAAAAACTACGACAATGGTACTCAAGGCGCGAAACAAAGATCCTATTATGGTATAAACAAAGAAGCAGTTCAGCTGAACCACGCCTACAGAAAATAACACTTTAGAGCTTTATCTTAAGTTAGTAAAACCAAGAAATATCATTTAACCTTTGTTTTGGACGATTTGTCGAGTCCCCAGTCCTCTATTTGGGCAATTAAAAACGACATGCTGTAAGAATCTTTGTTTATAAGATCACCTAATGACCAAGGTTTACTGAAAATGTCTTCTCTTGTTGGAATGATAACCTGAAAAATAGCAAGTCCCCATTACATCAATGTGTTTGGGAAAGGCTGCATCAAATAATCGAAAGAGCGTTGCTCCTTGCACCAACACACGTTATGTTGAGGAAGATTTTTGAAAGAATACACTGGGCATCATTTATTGTACTCGATTTTCCGTGTGTAATTAACCAATCTCCTCATGTCACTTTTATGCATTTCTTTTAGTTAAAAGCAATCTCTGAACCACAAAGCTGAAAGTAAAAAACGATCAATTTTGTCAGGGTTTAGCTAATTTTTCAAATCATTCCTGCCCTCTTCTCCCAAATGGTTTCCACGTTAGTGATTTCAGTTTTTTAATAACCTGAGATCAGGCTCTATTTTCGTTTCGCTTTGTAACTAACTTTCCGGCGGGCATGGCGAAACGAAAAGAGAGCCTGCTACAAACCTTCTACGAAACGTCTGCCGCCCACTTTTTTGACTGATTGACATTTGCCGAATCAGCCAACCAAAATTACTTCCGTTGCTTGTTTTTCTAGTATGCAAATTTTTCACGCGTGGGAAAAATGCAGACTGGCTGACTTAAGAAATAGTTTTTATCGGTTACTTTTTTCAGCTAAAAATAAAACAGTCAGCACAATCACATTTAACTTCTTGCGAGATTAAGGGAGATCTCGAAGGTTATCTCTGTTGGAGTACAAGGTAAAAAGTTTTCGAAAAGACGGCGACACGATGCTCTACTAGTTTTATTATCTTGGCTAGAGGCGCTCAAATTTAAAATACTGAAATTTTTCCGTTGCCTTAATATTTTCCTCGGCAATTTCCCCCGATTTTCAGTACATAAATCTTTAAAAACAAAAGCAAACAGCCAACGAGCAAGGACACCAGTTTTCCTGATTTATTTTTTACAAAAAGCGAAGGCAAACAACCAGTCTGTGAACACTGAAAATTCCTTGAACAGCAATGCGATATTTTTCGTCTAATGCTTCATAGTTGGGCCGATTGAGGTTTCTTTCGCAGTGAGCCTCCGCTTGCGTACCCCGTTCAGAGAAGTTATTCCCGGCTAAACTTTCAAATGAAACCAGTTTTAAGATGGATAGTATTTTAATTTGCATCCGTTTGTTGGTAAATCAAAAGGCACATTGTTAGCGGTCAACAACTTGCAGAGGGATTCAACTCCGCGATACACTCACTTTCCGTAAATAAAGCAAATCCTGAGAAGATATGAACAACCATATGAATTTTCTGAATTTCCATGGCACATATTAAGGCATATTTTCCTACCATAAGATCATAAAACATTAAAAAAGACAGCAAAATCGATCCTTCTCTCCACCGACGACGGATCATTCGCGAAAACAACCACGCGAGGAATAAGCGCTTTCAACTTCCAGCGTTTCCGAAAGCCAATCACATCTTGTGGCATTGTTCTAACAGCCAATCAGCGTTATGGCCAAAATCTGGCCGTAACGAGCACAAACGTGAATGAGTTTGGATCAGGTCAATTTTAGCGGTAGCAGTTAGAGAGAATGTATGAGAACCGCTCAAATTGGGCCTGATCTCAGGTTAGTTTTTTAATTATTATGGTGTTGTTTCAATCTCTTTTGGTCACAAGACAGAGCTCTTCAGGAAGCTCTCACGCGTGGCAAAATCGGGGAAAACATCGCATAGTGTTTCGAAAAATTATCTGAAGTTAAAGCCAGCGAGTTACATAGCAACCTGCACCGTCTTTCAGCTATCCCTATTTTCGTTTTGTCCTTTTTGTATGGTTTTTCTATTTTTTGTTTTTATTAATCGTCGACATTTTGAAAAAGGACACAAAGAGAGTACTTGCCTACAGGTATCCATGCCTATGCTTATCTATAATTATTATAAACTAGTGAATACATATACCTTTGCAAACACGTAACTGTGGAGTGATTGAAGTGCTGAAAAATGGGCTTCCACGTTCAACCGAAATGTGTAATCGTGCAAATGGTCACCAGCAGGAAGACGGATAGTGTCATTTGGAGTTCGCAAGTTTATAACCAAAGGACCCCTACTTGAATTAAACTTGACGGTGTAAGCTACTGCGTCCACGTTTTCGTATCCACCACTACAATTAAGCGAAAATGTCTCCAAGAGAGCCGTTCCTTTTGTTGGTGTTATATTACAATGCAATGAGCGCACAGCCACTGTTTCAATAAATCCAAAGTCATAGGTGATTATATGTATTCCTCGGGAACGACGTCTTAAAAGGCACCTTACATAATGTAATCCGGATTGTCCAAGAGGAACACTAAAACTGTTTTGTTGCTCGCTCACGGGGCTAGATAGGTAAGCTCCATCAAACATACCCAGCATCTTGTCTACCCTTGCCACCTCCCAACTGTACAGTAAGTCTTTTATTTCTCTGCATTCAGAGTTAATATGTGCTGTAGCAAGAAATCTGGGTTTGCTGTTAGTAACTATTACAACAGTGGGGTTCCGAGGATCCTTGTTAAGACTTACATTCACTCTCAGCACGTGGCACTGTTCGTTAACTGATGAAAAATAAGACAATAATACTCAAAAATCGATATGGACTTTGTCATTTAGGGAATTCAGAAAAACACGATATACAACCAAAATTTTTCTTACGGATGATTTTGCTGTTTAGACTATACTGATTTGATAGAGAGCTAAAATTGCTTTCTTCTGTATACCTCGTTGATTAAAAGCTGTTAGTATAGAAATTACATTAAGCACGTTTTTACTGAAAGGTCATGATTAGGTTCCTTCTGAGTCAGTAGCAAATTAAACTAATTGAAGCAATATAGGTTTATTGAAAGAGTATGTGGTCTTGGCGGCTGGATATTGGCCTGAAGTTCGTTTTAACTGACTTGACGCGTAGTCGAGGTTCATAAAAAGGCAAAAGAACGAGGCCAATCTTCACAGCCATCTTGACCGAACAAACTTTTAAGAAGACAACTCTAGAAGTTCGAAACTTGAGAGCTCCTTACGAAGAGGAGGACGGCAAACCGTCTGCGTTTGACAAACGTGACACGCCCATTACGTGCATGTTTTGCCTGTTTTTCACGTAATCTTGGTGTTTTATCGACTTTTACAAAGACATCTCTTTAAAGGAAGGTAAAGTTTGGCGGAAAAATTTTCCAAACATAACTGTTGTCACGCTTGTCACACAACATTTCCCGTCTTCTTTCCCCTCCCGTCCTGTATGTACGTGGTTGCGTAAGTTCAAAGTTAATTCCTCATTACATTCCGTGCGATGGATTAGCAGGGACCTTGTTAGTCTGGTTGGGTAGATGATATGTGCACGAACTTACCTGTTCGAAACAGAACTTGAGGAAGAGTTTTTCCAATGAGAGCGGATATATTTCCCTGTTTGGTCAACGACTCTTCCAGTTGCTTTAAAATCTTAGCTTTGGAGTATTCCAGGCAATAAATATTGACCTCAGCAATCATTCCAACTGACTTATCACGAATGCGGCCTGTACTCTCATCACCAAGTGGGAGACTGAAAAACAAGGGGACATAGATTAAAGCAACTAAAAGGCTGTAAACTTTTTATTCTGAGTAAACCAAATCTCATTTATCTACACCAATGACAAATGATCACGGAAGAAATGCGGGCAGACAGCCGGAAAAACAAGAACAGTGGCCAGTTTGACAGCAATAAGAAGTTTAGTTCATATATCTATTAACTTTAAAAAACTTTCAAATCGGTTGTCTAACTGTTTGAAAACAAGTGTAAAATCTCTTCTTTCCATGAAGAGAATGCATGTCTTGACGTAAAGAATGTTAATGAATTGCTCAGTATTCATGTATATTGAATCGAGTAAATCCTTGCACCCTCTACCATTTTTATAAATGTAAATCACCGTCCTGGCTGGAACAGTTGAATTTAACTATGTTGTTGTCTGTTTTCCTTTCTCAGTTGTCAGCCCAATAGCAGTAAGAAAAGAAATTTATCTGCCTGTCAATAATAACTTTAAATCCACCCAGTTTGTCACTGAAAAAGTAGCAATGGACCAAGAAATTATTATTCATAAACCTTCAGTATCAATAATGGTTTCCAACCTGAAGCGATCAAGTTCAACGGAGATGAATCCAGCCACATTTTGAAGATACTTTTCAACCTGCAAATTGATGCAATTTTTAATTTAAAAAAACCAATAGGGCCAGTTTCGCAGAAAGATGGTCAAGTTTAAAGTACGATTAAGCGAAATTTTAAGCACGGTTTTCTTGCTAAGAGCATGTAACTGAAGCTTACAAAATACGGTTGAGCCTTTACTCTGAGACACAGTATTTTTCCAAAATAATGCGCACTATACATACCTCCATGAGTAGTACATGTTAGATTGAATTTATTGCATTTGAATGTAAAACATTGATAATACTCACACTGCAATGTACTGGTCATGGATATATGTATTGTCCGCGTTAATTTGGAAAAATTAGTGTAACGTCAAAACAGTGAATGTTGTAACGCGGATTTTTGACCGGTTCGTAGGATATGTGAAAAGATTTTAAAAAAATTCGTTCGAGTCGTTTCAGAGATATAGAAAAAAGCGCTAAAAGTCCAAATTTTGAGTGAAGTTGCACTTAGACAGGTGGTGAGAAAACGGGTCAGTTTTTAAAATCGCAGGAACGAAAATAGACCAAAATTTCCTAGCATCCAAATATGATATTAAGCAGGATTCTGACGCTACTTAAGAATAATTTGAGTCATTTATAATGTTTTTATTAAATAATCCATTTAATCTATTTATCTACGGCTATTGAAAATTTAAGGTTTGAAATATATTTTCGTTTTAGTCGAATTCAAACATACAGAACTTTTTACTTCTTACGGAGGTTATTTGCTAAACACCAAACTTTAAGTTCCTAGAGTTGGATTTTCATTAGCTGGTCTAGATCGTACAAAATTAGGTGTTTATCAGTTTCAAGGTTTTTTGTTTATTGTTGTCATGTTTGGATTTTACTAAAACCTAAATTTTGACAAATTTCAATCTATAGTCAATCATTGGTAAAAATTTTATAGCGATCAGACAAGGACAAAATCACTTTTAAAGCGATTGAAAAATATCGGTATGGCCTCTAAAAAACTATATCGAAACACCTTAAAGCATAAAATTATATTTCGGGACTGATACACCACGCCGCCACTCGGGAAACGTCCCCTACTCTTTTCCAACAGTGTACAATATGGGTTCGTTTACGTCCCCTTGGAGATTGAGTTGAGATAAATCCAGCCACATTTTGAAGATACTGTTCATCCTGCAAATTGATGCAATACTTTAAATGAAGGGGAACAATAATTTTTTTCTCAATTGATCCCTTCCACGCCCTACAACAATTTTTCAGCCTAAAGTACACTTTATCAAGTAAGCCCTAATATCAATATCAAGCGTATACCTGGTTCAGAAGCTCAATTTCCATGTTCTTTGTGTCGACGTCATCACGATCCATATACTTCAGAGAAAATTTTGTGCCCAGGACTTCAAGCCAAACAGTGAAATAGTAATCTAGGAAAAAGAAATCAAATTCATGGAAAAGGAGTTTATTTGCCTGCAAATAAAAATGTTAATGTCACCTAGTCA
This sequence comes from Porites lutea, assembly GCF_958299795.1. Lineage (NCBI taxonomy): Eukaryota > Metazoa > Cnidaria > Anthozoa > Scleractinia > Poritidae > Porites > Porites lutea. The sequence continues at coordinate 12,808,972 of NC_133207.1, read as the reverse complement.
CGCAATGATTTATGTTAGTTTGCTAAGAGGGGCACTTATTCCTAGTCACGCATTCACCTTTGACATAGGTAATCGGCAGGGAAGAGCTGTGAGCAGGGTCCAATTTGACACAAAGTAGTCAAGTATTGATCACACGACTATCACGAGATCAATCGGAAAATTACTAGCCGGGAAATCACTAGCTGGTAAATTACTTGCCGGAATATTACTTGCTGTAAAACTACCAGTCACGAGCTCTTTCGGAAAAGTACTTAGCCTCGACTTCATTTACGGTAAGGGTATAAGACAAGCTGTGTTCTCCGAAGTCTTCCTCTTTGTCTCCTGACGTAACAAGCTTTGCGAATTTGACCCTCCTCCTCCCTTCCTCCGCCTCTTTCTTAATAGTAGTATATTTACTCTGGGTGCCTTTTTTCTCCGCCTTCACCTTTGCCAGAGCGTAAAAAATCAAATAATCATAGCTATTCAAATTTGTTTGAAGATGTTATATTTAATCAATAAATCGGCCATCTTGCGTGGCCAAAATTATACCCAAACACCTTCGTTGTTCCTTATTTCTTTAAGCGCTCTTGCAAACGTAGCTCGACTGACGACCCCAGAATTTAGCCAAAGATTATCTTTATAATAAGGGTATAAAAGACAAGCGGGCAAGGAGGCATAAATATTCGTTACACCATGACCGAAAAATCATTACGCCGGGCATTTTTTTCTGTATAAACACCAATTTGGCTTGAGGATAAATTATTCTACTGAGCAAGCAATTCTTGAACTCACTGACAATCTTAAAATAAAAATTGACAGCAATGAAGCTATATGCAGTATTTTTCTTGACCTATCTAAAGCCTTGTTACTGCCAACCATCAGATCCCACTACAGACATTATACAGATACGGGGGATCCGTGGTGTCCTACTCCAGTGGTTTCTATCCAATGTGGTGTACCACAAGGTTCTACCCTTGGCCCACTTCGTTTTTTGATATATATCAATGACATGCCCAATTGTTTAGAAAAGGCAGATATTAGAACATTTGCTGATGACACCACTCTATTCTACTCTTCCAATTCTCTACAGGACCTTGAAAAAACTATAAATGAGGAATTCAACCATCTTCTTAGCTATATACTGCTCAGCTAATAAACTTTCTGTAAACTCTAGGAAAACCCACTATATGACAATCTCCTCCCTCCAAAAAGCAAATAAACTTAAGCTTAATTTACGCAATATTGAAGAAAAGAACTACATCAAATACCTACATGGACAAAAATCTAAATTGGGCTCCCCACATTCAGCACATAAACAGCAAAATATCTAAAAACTTAAGAATCCTTTTTAGATTACAACATTTCTTAACTTTAAACACCCTCAAAAAAAAGTACATTACTCACTTATCTACCCCTACCTTCATTATGGAATTATGAGTTGGGGAAACACATACCTATTAGATTAACTAGAGTTCAAACAAAACAAAATAAATGTATACGCTGCATATTTTTAGCCATAATAGAGAAAGTAGTGCACCCTATCTCAAATTTCTAGATATACCTAACATAGATAACATTTTTAATCTCAAAATCTTCTTGCTAGCTCACAAAATGACGCCAATATCCCTGAAGTGTTTCAAAACTATCTCGTAAAGGTGTCTGATATTCACTCACACAAAACCAGATATGCCTCACATCTTAACTTTCATGCACCACGTGTAAGGTCATAACCAAAACTTGGGAAGAGATTCCTACTAAAATAAAAACACTTAGCTACCACAAGTTCAAAAAAGAATACAAGCGAATTCTAGTTAACTTTCAAAGGTAACAATGTAATATGACTGTTTCACATAAAATGACGACTGACATAATCATCCATAGTTGCCATGGCACCATCAGCGCACATTTTTTATGTTTTTCCACTCATAATATAGCGGTGGTTAGCTCGAAAGCTAAGCTCCTCTGACCACCGTACACTTCTATCCAAGCCATTAATTTTCTTTTTTCCTTCTTCTTCTTCTTCTTCTTCTTTTTCTTTATTCGTGTATTCCTACCTTACTATATATACAGTGTAATGTAAATATTTTGTAAAAGTGTGAATAAAAATGAATTGAATTGAATTTGAAAACAGTATATTTTGATAGACATTGCGAATAAAATGCACATCTTTAAAGTGACGATCGTGAAGTCGTACGAAGCTGCAAACAGAAGACATTTGAGGTTTTCTTACAGACATTGCCGCATTCTTATAACCCCGCTCGCTGGTTCACACAAATCAAGAGGACTGTATCGTTTGATGTAACAACACGATTTAATCCAATCCAACAGTCTACTGCGATGTACAATTCTCACACATTCAACGGTTCTAACACAACGATCAACGATAAACGTAACTAAACGATCAACTAAAACATTCTAAGTATACAGTGGTTTTTCTACTATCCTTGCGTAAAGCAGTGCTTTTACATTCATCACATGTACAGTAAAAGTTCCCATTACAAAATCGCACGTTCTTTCACCTTATTTAGCCTAAGAAAATGCATGCAGTTACATCATTTTATATCGTAAAAATACTCGGACTTTGTCTACTTTACTGTGAAATCAAATGTCACGAAATCTAACTTCTTTGCGCTACAAATGTCAATTTCTAATTAATATTTAGTCACAAAATAATCAAGTTAAGCATCACCTATTTCTTACCCGACAACTGTTCCTTTTAATTAGTTAGTGGAGTAAGTGTATATGTAGCAGCGGGTTTAACAAATTAGCGATTAGCAAATTAACGCAGTGCAAAATTCAATAGGTATTAAGAGGCGATGTTTCTTACGTGGTTCACAGCCGTAAATTTCAAATCGCAAAGCAATATTCTTATGCCAATCCGTTGGGTGTATATAGACTTCTGCTGTCTTCTGCGGAAACGGAACTGAATTGAACACGATACTATCGCCATCAGTATTACCCTTAAATTTCTGCAAACAAGAAATTCAATAATTAATCAACGGATAGTTAACTTACAAACACGTCATTCATAATCAACTCTCTAAATGCGTCACCATGCAAGTAATCCACGCAAGTTATGTCTTTTTGTGGTAGCCTTTCCAGTAAAGATATCACTTCACCTTCTTTAAAATCTCAAGCCGAATCAGTTCTTAAAAATTTTTCACAACCGTAGATGTCATACCGTATTAAGAAAACTGTGCTCACGACAACCTCTAGCTGAATCTATTTCCCAACTATACTAATATTAATACCGCATTCTCCATCCAGAATCGGCGCTTTCTACAGCTACTCGTGAAAAAGATCGAATTACAATAGAAGTATTTTGCATTCAGTGAAATCCACAAAAATTGCGCAACCAGCATTACCATTGCAGGCAAGCCGTAGATAATTGTCTTACCTTTTTAAGAGTCGTACCATTAACAACGTCCTTGAAACTGATCAATTCACTTTGATTTTTGTCCGCTAACAGTTCAAACTTTTTCACCCACTCTTTACCAAGGCCCTGTGTGGCGATTCCTGTTACAATCATTTCCTTAGGTAATTTGACCAGGATGTAATTCAGTAAAGTTCGGTTCAAAGCCTCTGGATCGGCGCGGTATCCCGTTGGCGACCTCAGTCTGGCTTTCTCAGGCCCGGAATTAGCATCAAAACTATTAGTCTCGGTTTCGATCTCAGCATCAGAAATCTTACCATTTTCCATACCTAAGGGCATTTCGCATTCAAACTGGGCTAAAAATATGAAAACATATACGTAAGTGGGTTGTGAAAAAAAAAACAAACAAAGAGCTACCAATCTCCGACCTGATACTATTAGGGAGTTTAAGCCGCAACCACGACGAAGAGGGCAGCGAGAACGTCGAATTACAATTAGGTTTCTTAAGGGAAAAAAATTGTACGTGTATCACACTGTTTCGGAAAAGTTCTCAATGACGTCCACTGTAGTTCTAAGGGCCTGTTTACATTGAGGTGAGAGACCCCAAACAGGTGAGGTAACCCGCTCAGTTGGGGTAAAATTTACATGCAATTTCACAACCCCGCAACCCCGGGTGCACTTTCTCAAGATTATTCAATAAATGGTCGCTAAGCACATACATGGAAATGCAGTAAGGTTGCCATGAAAATCAAGAAAAAAGAGAAAGGAGAATTGGTAAAAATCTAAAAAGGAATAAATTTGGCCAGGGATCTGGTCTAACGAGAGAGTCTACAGTGGCTAATAAGAATTTGCATGGCTGATTAATGCCTATTTGGCTTGTTTGAGAAAGTTAATGAAATGAGGTGTAAACAAAAAAAGCCAAGCAAAGGACGTGTTTTGGCGGTTAATACTTTTCTACTCTCACTCGCTGCTCTTCCTGCAACCTTCCAGTGCTGTGGCTTTCTGTTGTCACTTTTCATGATGCCATAAAGTTGTGGTTCGAATATGGCGCGAATTTGATGCGAATTCGATCACCCCACCTTGAAACATTTACATTACAAAATTTGACCCCGGCTGAGAGGATCACCCAGTCTGGCAGACCGGGCAACCGCCCGGCGGGTCAACCCAAATGTGATGTAAACGTGATCAAATTGCAATTTGAGAAAATACATGGATAGGGGGGGTTACCACAGCTACTTGGGGTTCTCCACTTCCATGTAAACAGGCCCTAAGAGGTCAAACTCCTAATTTGGCTTTTTACAGAGGACGTCAGTATAAAACAAAGGAAGACTAGTCAACTCCAAGAGAATTTGCCAACTTTTAACAAATTGAGCGAGGCTAAATAAATAAATAAAGTTTGAATAACGCATATTGTTGTCAGTGACATTTTCGCCTTCCGTCGTGGTAGTGGCTTCTTAAGTTCCCTGAAAATCCCTTCCAAAACGATGAACGAAATACGCAGACGCGCACAGGTAAGTCAGTATTAGAATGGGTATTAAAGTCGAAACGTAGCGTTTTTTCTGCGCAGTTTCACATTTTCTTGCAGTCTAAACATCGACACGATTTTTTTCGGTCGCCATTGATCTTCTGATCTTCAGACTCTTAAGCTTACAGAATTTTTAGAGCACTTTACAATAAGTCTATTACTATGACGCTTTTTTCGGTGGCCCACAAGGGACATGCTGCAAATTAAATAAAGTTGCTGCAAATAAAAGCAGTTACAGGAGAGTATGCGCACACACTGATGGGAAGAGGGCGACTCAATATAGTTGTAAGGAAGTTAGAGACAGACCTGCACGGACTCGCAACGTGGTTTTTGTGGTTGCGTTGAATTATCAACTGCCTTCAAGTTATATTTTTGCACTCGAGCATGTCTTTTAGAGATTTAGCTCTTTAGGTCTTTAATTGTTTTCCACACTGCAGAGGCCGTTTGCCATCAACGTCTTGTACCGCTGGGTGATATGTTGTAACGAAAGGCAATAGTCTCTCTATATTTTTTTGGTTTTGTTTTTGCCCTGATCAGTGTCTCAAGTCAAAGTTGACCCCTGACAACGACCTTTCTATATCTGGTTTAGGATATTCTAGTGCTTCGAGTTCGCAAGGCACTATTCAGGTGTGTTTTTTTTTCTTTGGTGGAGTTTTTTCTAATCTTATTTCTTCGCCTTTAATGAAACTTGAAGTGTGCTGTATATTGAAAGGATTTAGTCGGCTTATAGTTGCATTTGATGTCCAATGAAGATGGATTTCTCTGTGAGATGTTCCCTTTAAAAACTATTGAATCAAGGAAAGTTATTTCGTTCTTTCATATTTCGGCCGTGAACTTTATTGTGGGATGTGATTTGTTAGTTTCTTTAATAAATGGTTGGGTCTTTTCTGTTACAGTCCCAAAGAAAGAAAACGTCGTCAATGAAACGCTTCCATTGGTATTTCTACGTTGGATTAGGTTTGTTTCAGTCTCCGCCATGTGGATACTTGCAAAGGACACTGATGTTTTCTTGCCCAATGCAACCCCATGGGTTTGAAGATAAGAGTTTCCATTAAACTCAAATAAGTTTTTTGTTACTGAGGATATGATTAGGTCAAGCATTTCGTGAGTGGACCCAGGATACAACTATACTGAGTCCTCTTCTTCCCATGAGTGCGTGCGCATACTTTCCAGTCACTTAATTTGCATCAACCCCGACAAATGCTTTTATTTGCAGCAACTATTTTTTTCATTTGCTGCAATAATTTTTTATTTGCAGCATGTCCCCTGTGGGTCACCGTACAACCAGTAGCCTATCCAAACTCTGTTTTTAATAAAAGAGATTGTATTGAAGTTTTGAATACATGGAAATCATATATGTAAACTGCGGAGTGCGAAGAATTAAATGAAGGATGATCATCGCAGTGTAAATACGCAACTTTTGCGGTGGCGAAAAGAAAGCCTGAAAAAAAATTCATGACCTCTGCGATACCGGTGCAGCCCTCTACCAACTCGGAGCAGGTCGTCGAATTGAGATCGTATTATAGTTAACATTGACATTATAGACTTCCTATGTCAGAAACCCTGGTGAATTGTTCATAAATTTTTAAAAGGATTGTCCGTCTGTGCTTGTAAATTACAAGAAGTGATTCTTTTAATAGAAATGATAACGGTTATTGAAAATTATTCTTATCTTTGATTTTGTGCTGTCCTTTAAGAAGTCTATAACATTTTACATTAACCTCAGTTTTTATCGCAAATTATATCCGCAAGATAGAAGAGAGACACTACACAGAAGTAACAAAATGCATTTGATAAAAAAAAAACTTTCTTCAGATTTTTAAAAAAAAAAAAAATTTCCTTTATTCCAGTGAGACATGAGATAGCTTCTTCCCACCCAAGAAGGAGCTGTCTCTTCGGCAGAGAGATGCGACAGCCAAAAACTCGTCCGAATTCGTACGCTGGAGAGGCTTAGTGATATAGGCAGACGGGGTTGATATATAGTGAACTGAGTAATAGTAACTAAACTTGAATACTATTTGTATTTCTGGGTGTATCTCTAGTTTCAATTTTCATTCTTAGATTTTAAGATAATACGACCTTAGCGAAAATACTTACGGGTTTGTCCTCTAACAAACTGCAATCTTGAAATATATACAAACCAAAAAAGTAACGCCACAACTTTTCTCCTCTCTGTCATTCTGATACAATAAACCGCTTGTTTTAATTTTTCAAATCGACATTGGGTTTAAAGAGGTTTTATAAAATAACTAAGATAGTACGCGAGCTCTGATTGGCCGAGAGGAGTGTTTGCATGAGAGTATGTAAACATGGTTGTGGGCTCAAGTTGTTTGGTTTTTCGCGCGCTAATCACGCAAGCACAAATTTGAAAAAGTTTTCGAGTTCAAAACTCAAAAAGTTTACTTTATTTACCCATTCCTTCGTCGGCTGAAACTTGGAAAATCGTTACAAAGAAGGTGTGTACATTTTTCTTCGCTTAAGCTGACCGTTTTAAGCGAGAAAAATCCGTATTTTGCAAAGCATCTTTTTGCAAAACAAGAACTGATTACGCGTGCAAGACTTCGTGGACAAGATTTTGCGACTGGTAAGAATTTTTCTTTTAATCAGAGACATACATAGAGTTTTGCGTTTTTTTCTTTATTTTATAAAAGCAATAGAAAACTTTGTTCCTGTGTTTGCATAGCCTGATATAAACACTCGAGGCGTTGGGAGAATTCTCGACAGTTATGCAAACCCTCGACTTCGTCTCGGGTTTGCATAAACTGTCTCGAATTCTCCCAACCCCTCTCGTGTTTATATCAGGCTATGCAAACACGGAAAACGTTTTCTATTGCTTAATTATTAGTCGAAACGGCTAAATAATTTATGTTTAAATTATCTTCAATAACAAAAACGGGTACGGGAAACTTGAAATCTTGCTTCAAGTATAATTTAATATATGGCAAAAAACTTTCCTTTGTTCACTTTGAATTTGAACACGTAACAGTTCAAAATGAGTACTTTAATCGCTATATATTTTTTTTCTTTTCATAAGATTTTCCCTTTTCCATGTCACTTAAATATTCATTAGTGTTTTTTTCAATTAAGCGCTAAAAAGTGAGGCATTACTGCTGGGTCAATGATTAAAGACAAATACGTCAACTTTGTCTCGTAGGACCACGAATAACTAATCATTTTACAAAACAGTTATTCCTTTAGAAAATAGAAGCGCCTGTATTGCTTTTAACAACAGACCAATGCGTAGAATAATACCCCCATCCCATAAAGTTGAGTTACTAAGTTTTAGAAGTCGGCTATTACAAAAAAGAGAGTTCAGCCGACTGAAAGTGCAAAAACATGATTTCAGTTATTTAAATTTTCTGGACCCAAACATGTTGACGTTTGTAAATGATTAGTCTTGTTTATCAGATCTAGAGGTTTAGAATTAAACCAAGATCTTACCATGTGATGTTATTTTAGTCTTTGTTTAACAAAATCAGCCCTGTATGCTTTACGCCTTTCTAAACATATTTATGTTTTCGCAAACTCTAAGTTGTACCTAAAGTGATAACTAGCGACCACATAGCAAATCCAAGGTAGAGGCGAACCAAGTGTTAGGCACTTATTTAGAAAAAAAAGAATAACTTACAGTAAAAGCCAGCGAGAAACACTGTGAAGTCTCTTGAAGTTAGTCTGCTTGGCGTGTTTCAAATTTGCCCTTATTATCTCTCTCTCAAACCTTAATTCCTATGTTTATTTCATGCTTCTTTTGCTTTAAATTTGAAATCCCGTTAGCAATGTACGCTCTACCTTGAAAATAGCCGGGAATCCCAAACACCAATTTTATCACGTTAAGCTTGTTTATCGCTTGTCTCACGATAATCACTTTGTTATTTAGGAAACGCTACGTTCTGAGTGCGTGCTGATGGTCTTTATCAGGCGATGGTGGAGATTTAATGGACGGTATAATTCATTGTAGTACAGTGACTACCTGTGATTACTAAACTCACTCCATATTCGTGTGTTTCGATCCTAAGCACTGGTAAGCATTCTTAGTGAAAGAAACCCACCCCTCAGTGGTCCCTGTGATGTCGATCGGCGGTTCTGTTGTCTGGTCCTTAAGTCTAGACATAACGTAGTGATTAGATTTAGTGCCACTTTTGGTACCCCAAGGGAGGGCGCTTATTTCTTTTTGAGAAACAACCGAATGTTCAAAACAAAACTTTAAGATTTATTTAAAACGGAACAATAACAGAAACTGTAAAAGTAACATCAACAAATATACGGTGAATGTTCAGTTAACGTGAGGGAATTTTAATGTATTTCTACGCCGATAGCCTTGACAGTTTCATTTACATCAATACCGTAAATAAAGCTTTCTGGTGCTCTATCTTAGACGTCCGATTCGATGATCCCGTCGAAAAGATCGTTGTTTTGTAATGTGGTATTACCGATCCTTTGTGAGCAATTAAAGGAAGATGAACCTCGGTTGATAGGTACCCGTACTCTAATATTGAAGAATTATTCGCCGAAGGCGAAGTCAATATTGTTGAATAAATCCCCGAGACGAAGTCGAGGGGATTATTCAACAATATTAACTGAGCCTGAGGTGAATAATTGTTTTAGTATAATCACACGAAGTGATCTCAACAGAATTAGAAGGAAACCATTAAAAAACGGTCAGTTTGATTGACGGGTGAATAGCGTGAACACGAAGCCGTAAACAGTGGATACACAAAAGCTGGATCTTTACAGTATCTTCAAAAATGGCAAATGATAGTTTTAATCTTTTTGTATCGAGTTTTGTAAGCTTTAGCATCAACGGTTTAAAAGAAAACGCCGAAAATTTATATTACTACCCAATTCTGAGAAGAAAAGTAGAGCTTTATTTGTTTCTGTCAACTCACCGTGAATGGGAAAGTTTTCTTTGTCGCTTCTTGCAAATGCTGTCAACAGCGGCTACGGTCAAGGTGAAACGGCTTGGAAACTAAAATTTGATAGCATTTTGTTTTGAATAGGGGTATGGGCATGATTTTCAGTTGAACATGCCTACCGAGCGTAAAAATCGCATCCAGTCTGAGGATTAATGAGAGAGGGAAAATTTTATATATTTAGGCATGACAAAATTCAAGGGAACATTGGTACCTAGAAATAACATCTCATAGGCATGGAAAAAATGGGTTCATGCCCTCGCAGCCCAAAATTGACCCAGCTAAACTTAGGTCCCAGATCTTTCGCCGGGTTAATAATTCATTCCCAGTTTTAGCTCCTCTGGTTTGGCATGCCGGGCATGCCGATGGTGAAGCCAGTTGGTTTGGCATGCCCGGCATGCCAGGCAAGAAATTGGCATGCCCAGCGAGACTGATTTTGATGTTCGCTTCAGCATCATATCCTGAGAATCACATATAATCGCCAAATATATCTTAGGGAGCTTGAAGTGACAGGTTTCATGCCTGGCAATAAATGCAGATTATAACAAAAAAAGTCATGTTTGTCACAATGTGTGTCACGGGATCGACTGGCTAAACTGAAGACAAAAGCCTGGATTTATAAATAAAAAGCACAACAAAACAACATTATTCATACATAAAATAGAATACTTAACTTGCAATCAAAGATTAATCCTTTTATTTCAAACCGATACTGACATTTCTGGGTCCACATTTAAATTTGATCGCGGAAAAGCGTCTTAAACAATAAGATAACAAATCTTCTCAGTATAAACTTATCCATGCTTAAGTTTTATCGTGTCGGAATGTTTCCCGGTCAACAGCATTAAAAGACTGGTGAAAATGAAGCTTACCAGGTCGTTCAAGTCAGTACGAAAGTACGACGTTAATACTGCAAAGACGTTCTGATTTGGTGAATTTGGACTGCCTTCTCAGAGAGATTTTGCTTAGTTTTTCAGTGCGCTCCTTTTCGGCTATGCGAATCTCGCAAACTGTTTTATTCCTTGCTGACGATAGTCCTTTGAGCAACGTCATCTGCGTCATCCGAAGATACCCCGAGCACGCACGAAATCGGCCGAATTTCCGCAGAAGTGTTTTCGCGGATGACGAGGAATCTAGTTTGTTGTAGCGTGGCAGTTGTGGCGTCACGATGTCGTCATGTCTCTTCGCACTTGTTTGTCTTTTTTTTCTGCGGTGCATGGTTGAGATGTTGGTGAATGCTGGTCAAGAAATGGATTCTGCGAGAGACTGTAAGTACAAATTTAGTATTAATTTGGTAAAGAAAAAGCCTGAATATCGAACAAATCCCGTGAATTATCCTTTATCTTGCTGTTGAGCATGCCTAAGAACTCCGGCATAAGTGGTTGTCAACTTGTTCACTTCGGATTGTTTCTGTTTGTATGTCTTGTAATCTTCTTCTGCTGCTAAGAAGACTAGAGAAAACTTCAAAAATAAGAAACCAAAGCTAAAAAAAGTCAGTTCTAATTTTATAGCTCGAGTATAATTATTTTTGGCACCTACGGTCGTATTTTTCCACTGTACTGGTTACTTATTTTTGCTGCATAGTTTGACTGTTGTTTGAAAGACAATCAAACGGATATTACAATCAGTTTTGGAGACAAAATAAAATATCCGTAAATCAAATGCCAAAATCAGATTTGGATTTCCCTTTAAAAAAATGAACATGCTGCGCGTGGCAAAGTTGTAAACAACTCAATACAAGCAGTCTGTGAATGTGCGTTTAGGTCCACAAAACTAATTTTTCTTCTGGACATCTCATCCAAGCAAAGACTTAAGGCTTACATTGCTTGTCTACGAGTGTACTACAAAATGCTATGCTACAGTAAGCCTCTGAGAGGCGATTCTGGTAAATTTATAGGACGTTAAAATGCAAATAATTCTAAGCTTAAACAACCTGGCTGGGTCCGACTTTTGAATTACAAAATGTTCAGGTTTGCCGGCTCTACTTTAAATGAACATGGTTTTTGAAATGATTTTGTAATATTTTAACCCGAAAATTATGATTGGGTTATAAAGCTTTTAAAACGGACGAAAACTAAGCTAATAAACATGTTCAATGTAAAAAACTAAGATTTAGTCGCTTTTTCAACTTTGCTTTGTGGGCCGAAAAATTTACCTTTACACAAAAACAAAAGCAAATAATGAGGCTTTTATTGGACATGTTTTCTGAGAATTTTATATGATCAATTTAATGTCACTAGCATTGTTTTCGTATAGGAATTTTCCTAATTAAATGAGCTTTTAATTTAATAATTTTGATACTCTATAAACTTCTCATTTGATAGCCTCACTTTTTTATACACCGATTGAGAAACAAATTCGCTCTCGTTAAATCCTATTTTATGACCTATTTATTAGATCTCTAGGTAACATACGAAATGATGTAACCGGACAGGCTTTAACCTTTGGTCCTAATTTATTTTTTCTTCGCAACCCCTAATCAGTTGACGGGCCGTGAAAAAATATCGCCACAAAAAGATGCGAAAAAGTTTTCGCTGAGTTTCCTTTACATATTCCGGCTTTATATGGGTCTACACCCCAATTGCCTGCTTAAAAATGAAACTGTTGTTCAATTAACTGTCAGTCAAACTCGGTATAATCTTGACTTGCAAATCCAAATGCAAAGGTTTATTTCGCAGTAGAAAAGCGTGTGAACATCATCGAACAGCGCAATGTAAATTGGCTAATGTGAAACCACGTTTCTTTCACTTTATTTACCATGTATTTATCTCAATTGCACACTCTTGTGAAATTAGCCTCAGACAATTAGTTGCGACCTTTAACAGACGCAACAAGCCAGTATGAAAATATGTTAAGAGAAGCTGAGCTCTACATGTTCTATTTCTTTTTTTCATATTGCCCTTGCATGTGTTAAGATTCCATTTCTTTTTTGTTACAGGTAACTTCCAGACATGACGAGGAGATAATTACTTTTCTAGAGAGCAATCCTTTAATACCGTCAGTTATTACTGACTTACTTTGAGTTAAAAACGAAGAGGACAGACACTGGTAATGACAAAAAAACATTAATCCCTGGCAAGCCTACAAAACAAGAAAGAGGAACTCAGACTCCTTATCAAAATGTGAAACAAGATAAAAAGAGCTTTTCTAAAGTAGGGAAAATTGCATACGAGAGCTTTGTAATTGCAACGTTATATTCAAGCACATTGCATTGTCAAACATCATAATTTACTGAATAATGAACAGTGATTTTGGGGCTTAGCTCAGTTTGTAATGAACTTTGAAAGATATTCTATAACCTTGTATTTTTAAAAGCTTTCATGGAACATAGATGCATTTTATTGTACAATGAAAATAGTCTCTGTCTCTCTTTCTACTGATTTCAGTCAATTCCATTTTATTCGCAATGTGAAATGGGAATCCTATTGAAGACTCATTAAAAGGGGTGAGGAGTTTTTAGAATCCCCCAACAGGTCATCTCCACGATGACGCTGTTTTATTAATTCGGCAGAATCCCTCAGGGTTTTACTTTCTTGTGAAAATTAGAGCTTTTGTTATTTAAACTTCGCTGGGACAACCAAATCTATGAAAATGAAAGGAATAGCAATGACGTCTTCGTGTAACCGTACATCAAAAGATAAGCACTGTGATCTGTTTATTTATTTTTTTTTAGCCAGGCTTAAAGTATCTGTAGATTCAAGGAATTATAACCTGTGCGTTGAAACATGCCAGAGACCGATTTTGGCATGCCCGGCATGACCCAGATTATGGCACGCCCGGCATTCCAGAGAATTTAGCATGCCGGGCATGTCAGAAAATTTGGCACGCCCGGCATGCCGGGGATTTTGCTGGGTATGAATTACTTATTACTAGAACCTAGGCTTCTAGCGGCCTGGGTGAGAAGGTCACAGAACCTCAAATTATGCTTACAGGGCATGCGAAATTCTGTTGCATGCCAATTTCAATGCAAAACCACTCTGGGGCCACCCCCTCTATTACCAGTGAGCAAATCATTGACGATAGGCATGGGAAAAATCCTTGCATGCTAACCAACATTGAAAACGTAGCAGAAATGTCCTCAATTGCTGAGTCATGCCCTAGGGGAGGCTTTAAAATACAGAATTTCCTGACATGGATGAGGGAATTTTCCGTAAACAGCATGTGATCATGCCGGCTAGGACGTATTGCCTCCGTATTGCCCCTTTTTACAGCTAGCTAGGTTCATTTTTAGGTTCCATGGCCTGAAATGACGAAAAATTCATGCCCTAAATGTAAAAAGTCCAAAAACGTCCTCGAAATTTTAGTTTCCAAGCCGTTGGTGAGCGTTGTTTATCTCCAATGTTCTTTGCTTTGTTAACTTGCTGGCACGTACAATTTTCGAAAATATTTGCCTTCCTCTTTTCTCCATAAATTAACTTTTATTTATAGGCAAAATTGGTCTTGCAAGAAAATCCCGAAATCACAAAACAGTGACAAAGCGGCCTCGTTTTCCTCTGAAGTGGTAAACATGGCTTCGAGCGTACAAAAAGTCAGCTACAGTAAACCACTTAACAATAAATCACGCTGTTTAAACACCATGAAGCCTTTTCTTGCCTTCAAAGTCATCAGCACTTGGATATTCGTGTATTTTCAAAAAAGCTTCCCTATGAAACTTTGGCAAAGCACCCAGTTCACGACAGCGATTTTGATCTGCTTTATATTCACCGCCAAGCGCGGTGAATATAACGTCATAGTCCGAGATAGCGAGCCAATCAGATTGCTTGGATTACGAAGATCACTGAGTGTGTATATACTAATATAATATTAGAATAGGGGCGCTTCCTAGAATGGTGGCACTTATTGGAATGGTGGCGCTTATTAACAAAAACACATTCGAAGGGAGCGCTTATTGGAAGGAGGGCGCTAAATCGTTACTGTACATACATGCCTCTGGAAATTTAATTCCAACGTCTCCATTGATGATATCATATGGATAGCCTCTTGTACCCAACGGGAGAAGCAGAACCTGGAGCACCAGTCAGCGTCTCCGTCAATAAATTTAGCCTCGTCTCAAAATGAATAGTGCCCGGACCTACGGTTTGATTTCGTCGTAATAAGTGTCATCTAAGAGTTTAGTCGGATTTGAAAACAACCCGTAAGCCATGCTGCTGGAGAGAACGAGGAACTTGAGAGGCTCAGATAACAATTTGATGTATGGCAGAAGCGTCGTAGATTGAATTTCAATTGAGCCTTTTTTCCACGATTCTTTTCCTTCATTTGGTGACCTTTGCTTAAAAACTAACTGGGATCTCCGTTAAAGACAAGAAGTGGTGGTACGTGCTTCTTTGCACTGCATGAAGATAGTCGTGGTTTAGTGATGAGATGTTAAGATCTGTCGTACATGCGCTTGCAAGTACCGCCACAAAAACTATTAAGAGTAGTATCAGTCATAACAAGATATTGATCAGCTGGCGCGGGTTTCCTTATAACATAATTAGGTATCCTTCCGAGTCTCTTGTGACTAAGAAAAGATCTTATCGTTTGATCTACTCTATTTAAGTGTCGTCAAATTAGCGTTTCCACATTTTAAGTAAAACAAGAGAGGACAATGCTGCGAATAAAACACGCCTAGATGACGGCGCTTGTTCTTCAAATGCCTTTACATAGTTGTGGGGCAACATGGCCTAAATGGTCACCCTCTAGCACCTTCAATCGGGATTGATATTTGTGAATAAACATTCAAAATTGAATGATAGCATGATCCTGTTTTCATAAACTGTTAGAGTGTGATGCAAGTGCTTTCCTAATCTTTTTATATTCCCACATGAGAAAGCGCCCAAGCTAGTAGCTTTGCTTTTGCATTCGCAACTGCTGCCCCTTAATGTTTAGGGCTTCTCTTTTTATGGACGCCAGGAAGATTCACTGATAGGTGTTTTAACCGCATTTATTAATCTAGATTTCTTACGTTTTCTTTGTCCATCCATTGCCTTGGTTCGCTTTTTGTAGCTCAGAGTTCCATTCGCCCTTTCGCCTTTAAGAACCGTTGCTCCGATGCGCTGTTCCCCGCGGTTACAAGTTGCCATATGGTGAAATTGTTCCGGTAATAAAGCTGTTGTAATGTTAATCGTGTTCGACGGTGTACGATGTCGGCGATGGCTTCGGAGGACGCGATTCAAAGTTTGCGAGCTGGAAAGTTGTTTTCCATGTTAGATGAAAAAGGTGCCTTTTCGGGGGAGATTTATCGACTTCAAGGCCCTATCCGTGCCTGCAGGGGACATCTGACAAGGATGTATAATTAACTTTGATTCTTCTGTTCGAATTTTATCTCTTTGAGAGAAATTATGTCCAAAAAGAGTGCCTAGACGATTTATTTGCGAGATATCGAGACAGTGGTAGGACGTTTTCCTCATGATCAGAGAGTGGTCGATCGATCCGGCGTAATTATCAGTGGGAGGCTAACGAAAAGGCTCTCTTTCATGAGTAATATACTGGAAGTTCAATTGTGCCAAGCGAATCGCTTCTCCTACTTCAAGTTTGGCCTGTGACGACACCTTAGGCAACTCTTTGCGACACCTCATGCGGCTGCGTACTCAAGTCGCCACGTGTTTCAGGTGTTGGCTCGAGAGCTAGTAGAGCATCAAGGAAGAGGTTAGCAGTGGCTCAATCAAAAGTGAGAAGGCTTAAGGAGGAGCAAAAATTTGGGCGAGGGAGCAGTTATTGAATGCGTGTGACGAGTTAAAACAAGCACGGATTGATTTGTCTTGTATAGAGAGTGATTCATTTTGTTGATTGGACGGTGTGGATCAGAGAGCCAACCTGTATCCACCCTGCCTAAACAAATTTTGTGTAAGACAGTTCGCAAATATCTTCATTCCTGTGGAGACGGACTACCTATATCACCTCCAAATCCGCTACGTCGACCTGAGAAGGATACTTGGAGCCCAGATTATTCCCAGGGTTAGCCGACGCTCGATGATGATTTTCGCGTTCTAGGAAAAGCAATGAAGCACCAAGAAGTTGTGCGTCTGTTTACCATTTCTTTTGAGAAGTTTGAGACGCCTAAAATGGAGTTTCTATCCTTTAAAGGGGTCACCCAAAGAAGTACCCGAGTTTCATACTAGCTTTGTAATAAACGTTAAATGCTGAGTAGGGGAGGACGATGAAAGACTTTCTTCCCTGGTTCAATATTGTGAAGAGGTAGCTTAGGAAGATATAGACGATTTCGAGATGCTACCTTGCAAACAAAGTTATCGTAATGCGAAAGAGATCTTAAGTAAGAACCCTGCACAGAAACATCATCGTGCGAGCATCTATTGACGGAGTGACCAAAGGGCCTTAAATCGGCGCATGGGGGTCTAAAAAGTTGTCCTGACTAAATCTGGCCAACGCGGGTTTACAAAGCGTATGGCAAGCTGGTGGGAACTAGGCTAGAGGGACTCAAGCTACTACTTACCAGCTACTACTTACTGAGTAAAACCTGAAGATTAACCTTCACCCAAACTGAAGCCTGAGCGACTCAGAGAAGTAGTAGGAAACAAACTCCGGAAGATCAACCGGTCCCCAGACGAACGCAGGTGACCACGTACAAAGACACGTCTACGGTTTGCCAGTTTTTCAAAGAAGCTCACAGTTCGGAGAAGTTTTTTTAGGATTAGGGACAAATCCTTTTGAAAAACGGAAAGATTTTATGACGACCAGAAAGTTTTTAAATATTAATTATTAGAAAATGAACCAGCCAGGGCGTGCCTGTTCAGTGGTTTTAGAAAACGGCACCATTAACAAAAATACCCATTGATAAATGTGTTGTGAAATTTTCAAAGGTTACATCGTGTGGGGCCATGCAACAAAGTTTCTAGACGACCAGATTGATTCTGATGGAGCCCTCCAAGGATACTGATTTACATCCCAGTGCTCCATGACCAGGTTAGTATTTGATTGTACAGCGCGACCTGGAATTACATCATTGAACTTTCTGTTGCTTCCGGGACCTGACTTGGCGAAAAACCTCACTGGTTTTTGCTAAGGTTCCGACAAGAACCCATTGCATTTCTGGCGAATGTTGAACAGATGTTTCATCAAGTCGGAGTCGCCCCCTTTTACTGTCATCCATTAAGATTTCTTTGGTGGCAATACGGAGACTTTTCTGAGAGCCATGTTGACCATTAAATGTCAATGACCTTATTTGGGGTACATTGTCACCCTGCTAAACCAGCTTCGCCCTCAAGAAAACAAATGACCACACTGCAAAATGACGAACGAGAATGACCGAAGCAGGCGGAGCGGATTCCAGACTAGTTATGTAACCTCTTCCTGTCCATCTACAAACATCGAACAGATCTTGCGATATGATCACCCCTAATAGGTTATAGTTGGGAACTCTTTCAATGACTGTGCCATTTAACTGCATAGGACTTACAACAATTGGCTGGTACTTCAAAAAGCTAATAACCATTTCTTTACATTTCTCTTCATAAAGCTTCATGTTACGTTCTGAAGCGTATGTGTTGATATCTGCAGCAATGAGAGGCAAAAATGACGTATCATCAACATAGATATTTTATTTCTTTCTTCTTTTTTATATTATTTCTTTCCTTGTGGGATCCCACACGGGGTGAGATTGTATTAGAATAAATCCTATCCAGTCTCACTCGCTGCCCTCGACCTGACAAGAAGGAGCTGATTCAGCGAATGGTAGCTTCGTGTACGCCTAGGAACTGCCACTCTTGAACTAGAATGTTGTGGTCCGCCAAGTCCAAACCTTAAACATCAAGTTTATGGCAAACTTGATTCAAAAGGGTATAGACAGCGTAAAGCCCTCCGTGATCTTCGCAAGTTGCGACGTAAGCGAAATTGGACGTAGATCCTGCTCCATGGATTTTGGCGGAGAGCACTTTGGCATTGGGACAACAACCGACTGTTTGAGGGGTTCGGGCATATAACCTTGAATCATCGATGCGTTGCAGATGTCCATGCTAACAGGTGAAAGTTAAAAAGCGAACTCCTTTTACACAGTTCCACGTATAGCGTTAGGACCGAAGGACTTGTTCGGCTTAACAAGTCTCAGTGATTTGTACACAGTATAATTATCCACTAGCAAGAGCTCAGGGACTGTAAAAGATGACCCAGGAGGATAGGCAACCAGAAGTGTGAAGTTAGCCGTGAGACTACCAAGGAAGGTGTTAAATCTATCTGCAAGTGCATCAATAGAGGGTTTCTGGTCACACAGCATTTCTTGGGTCCAGTTGTTGGCACATCTCACTCCGCTAAGACCTTTAATCTCATCCCACCATCGCTTAAAGGGACAGTGTCGCGATTGTGCGCAAGCGCGAGCGTCATCTATTTTTTCTTTAAAAGACAATAGAACTGTCACATTGACTCCACAAGATTTCCTTCCGGATCGTCCCGCCGACGGAGATTTGCTGTTTACATTCTCAAGTAATATTTTAGGCTTTCGAAGAAATTTTTCGTCTTATTTAAAATTTGGCTCGCGGCACGAAGCCTCATCGCGATTTTGTCGCTAGGAGTGCCGCGTCGCGACCCGAAAATCTCGTTCCGCTCGCTTTAAAAACAGCTTTTCTAATGTGAAACTCGTGTCAGAGGTCAATTGTTCCAAGTCGAGTAATATTTGCCTGATTTGGTCGCATTCTAGCCTTAAACGTTGGAAAGATATAAATAAAAATGCAATCTCAACGCGCTGAATGATCGCAAAGGTTAGTGAAAACTGTATATTATGATTTCATTGCACTAGGTTTTCTGAACATGTAGCCCCTGTTTGTTTGATTTTGTCGGCCGTAAGGAGGTTTAATTGAAAGTTTACTAACGCGTCGTTTCAAAGCAGTCTGCTTCACGAAGCTTAATTCCAGAAGATCTCCTCAGTCACATCCATGTCTCAATGGTTTCTTTCTTACAGTCTCTATTGTTGGTGTTTCATTTCTGCGTATTCCTTTCACAATTATCTGAGCTTGTATGGAAGCTGGAAGAAGAAATAAGCCTTCAATCGGCATAAAAGCGCCTCCCATCTTTTGGTCCTCCGGCCAACGGCAATAAAAGTAACGCTAACTCAAAGGGAGCAATATATCATTGATCTGTAATCCTGAGAAGTTTTAGTGTTGTCTCGAACTCGGCCAAGCGCGATGCTAACGGATTTTTCAAGGTTCTCTTACTCTCCTTGCATCTTTTGATTTCGGGACATCCTGTTCAGAAATCAAAGTCCGGTGCATGCGCAGTAACGGGATACTGTTCCTTTAATGGCATGTTCACACTCCTTCTGCACAGCATTAAAGACCTCCCTAGCCCACGGAGAGTCTTTTCCGACCTTACGCAGGAGCGTCTATTATAGGCAGATAATAGGTATTGTCCCCCAAAAACAAGATGGAGTAGTTATACGATTTTTGTAAGTACGGTGTACGGAAACAAGTAGGCGAAACAAAGATGCCTGAAAGAACAGCTTACTTGATCTCAAATCGCAGCCGCCGTTAAAAACCCAGAAAGATCGGGCGCTTTAGGACTCTCACTAGCACTGTTGGAAGGTATACGTAAAAGAAGCTCAGGCCCTCCACATGAGATTTAAACTAAACAACATAAGTAGGGACAGTGGAATCAAGATTCTAGAAGCCTGGATGCCTACGATCAGACAACACAGCAGTCGATCGGTGCCATTGAGGGAACAATTGCTTACACCAATGCCAACAATGTATAGGATCGAAACCCACCAGCCACGAGAAGAGGGGACGGGGTGTCCATATTTGTTCTAAAATAAAAAGTGCTGACGGAAAAACTTGTTCCGTAAAGACATGTTTTACGGGAAATTTAGAGGAGATTTTGGAGGAGAGCTATTTTTAAAGTGTTTGCAATAAATTGTTTACTGGAAAATGTAGACGCCGAAAAATGTAGTAAACTAGACAAGTTTAGCTTCGATGGCTTCAAATTTCTAGGGAAAATCGTAGAGCCAGAGACGACTTGTAATCATTGGGGTTATTATACTGGTGAGCAGTAGTCTTTCCGTGTGACTCGTATTCAAGGCCCTCATAACTTGTACAAACACACCAAACATGTCGGTGAATATTTAAATAATAAATTTTCCAAGTTTCTAATCGTTTTATACTTACCTTTGCTACAGCCATAAAGTTCAAACCGCAAAGCGATGTTTCCATGCCATTCTGTTGGAACAAAAAGAACCTCGGATGCCTTTTTCGGGATCGGAACTGGGTTGTACTTTATTTTGTCCCCGTCAGTATTGCCTTCAAATTTCTAAGGAAATATCAAAAATTAACAGCGTGTTATAAAAACTATATATCTATCCTAAACGACATCGCACATTGACAGCAAAATAAGACCCATGCCCTTTCACCACCATGCACCCTATTTTCCCTTTACCACAACTAACCCTTATGCGTTTTACACCAATACCCCCACATTTCATTTCTTTTCCCGGCCTGCTCCTCTTCTTTTTGTCCTCCGTTGTTTCAAAAAGAAACCTCTGAGGAGCTGCAAGGATTTGAAGTGATCTCTTCGGATTCAGTTTATCCTTGAGCAAACATGTTCATGTTACCGTCAACTTAGCTTTTAAATACACCTTGGCTTTGCAGAATGACGTCATTTTCCTCCTCCTCCTCCTCCTCCTCCTCCTCCTCCTCCTCCTGCTACTGCTACTGCTACTGCTACTGCTACTGCTACTGCTACTACTACTACTACTACTACTACTACTACTACTACTACTACTACTACCACTTCCACCACTACCACAACCAATTCCACTACCACTTACTACTTCCACCACCACTACCATTAGCACTTTAACCGCCACCGCCGCTTAACTTTTCTGTTATTAACGAGATTTCTCTTTTAGCCTAAGACGTGCTTTTCATTGCCCTACCTTTACTGTTCCATTGACCTCTCTGAAACGGACAAAACCAGTCTCATGTTGCCTTGACAACAGTTCATACTTTGTAACCCACTCCTTTCCCAAACCTTGCGTGGCAATACCAGTAATAACCATCTCTTGAGGTAATTTGACCATTAGGAAATGAAATGAAGTCTCTTTAACTTCAACCGGATCTGCTCGATATCCCAAAGACCATCTCAGTCGTGCTTGCTGAGGTCCGAACCTTTCCGGATTGTTGCCAAAGCTTCTGGTAGACGCCACAATACTACGGTTCGTTATACCACCATCCTCCATTCCAAGTGAACTAGCGCAAAGAGCAGCTAAATGGCAATAAATAAAGAATACAATACTGCAAAGAAAATTTCTTTTGGTATCTTTATGATGTTTCTTTGACTATCGGTATGGTACGAAATTTTGGAAGCAAATGAAATATTTCAACTAAGTTGACACAAATTTTTGATGGTTTTTAATTCTCCTTAATTTACCACAACAAATTTGACGGTAGGGCCGTGAAACAATGATTAATTAATTTTTCTCGAGTTGGCCAGGGCTTCAGAAAGGAAGAATCCACAGCAATTTTTTAGAAATATTCGGCGCCTTTTTTTGCTGGTGTTGAAAGTTTTCCAAAGATGTCCTGAACAACTCAGTTAAAGGGCAAGGTTGTCTCATAAACTCTACTTTTCAAGGTTGAGACTGCCTTTCGTCTGAGTCCCCATTGAATGGAGACTGCAGGCTTTGAAGCGTTTGCAGATCCTAAAATATGCAAATGAAGAGTACTATCATATTTTCTTTCTTTGGGCTCAAACCAAAACCGAGTAGAGTCAAAGCCCATCAGAGTTTGTATGTTAAAAATGTCCCCCGTACAAGTCGCTCTACTTTAACTGTGTCTCGTAAATGCATTCAAATTATTCGAGTCTTTATGACGCACGGAGAACTATTAAGCATACATATATCACTTAAATTTGGCAATGGTTCAGACAGAGAGTAATCTTCAAAAAGAGTAAAATGCCCGACTCTTTCAATGTACTTGGCGACAAAGCTTATAATGTCATAAGTTTCCTTCTTGCAAAACGACATCATCAGCCTGCAACGCAGTACAACTACACAACCAGCAAGATAATTAATAAAGGAGACAAAAAAAAGAATTTATGGTAACGTGTAAAATATGAATTCTCTATAAAGCATCATTTTAATTCGCTAAAATATTTGAATTTAGCATTGGTTGATTTTTTTTAACTTTATCGATACCTTTTTTTTCTCAACGGAAATTTCGAACCTTCTTATATTTTTTTGCCCTTGAAACCATCAGCGATAAATATTTTATAGTCCATTTTAATGTTGAATTCATTTCAAAACATTCCATTGATTCTTGTTTTTCTGTTCATTCTAAAAATAATGCTGAAGAACTGAAAATTGACAAACAGTATTAGTAATGTACTTACAAAAGTTTGCTTTCGTCAATTGCACACGAGAAAAAATTACTCCGAGAGTAAAAACTGCAGCTAATCTTTCTCGCCCCTCCATCTTCCACAGCACTGAATTAAAATAAGATCATAACAGTTTATATGCAAATCATTACGTTTATATATTGTCAGCTTAATAGTTCAGTATTGCTATATATCTGTTGTATAATGATTAATAAAATGCACATCTAGAGTTAACGACACACAATTTCAATCTTGTGAACATTTTGGGTCGTCTGTTGCACTCATTTAAAAAAAGAAAAGAAAACGGGTCAGAAGCAGTGCTTTGGACGGAATTAAAGCAATGACCGCTATTTACAACTTCCTTAAATTAAAACAGGAACACTAATTAAAGCACCAAATTGTAGAACGTGCGGCGCAACGAGAAACACCTGGAATTGTATTTAGATTCATCTTCTCCATCAAAACGTTTATGTATTAATCTTTTCCCCTTAATTTTTCTAAACAATTTTTTCTTCAAAATGGTTTTAAACTAGCGTTATATCTATGCGCGGTCCTTTGTTAAAAGTACAAGTCTAAAGAAGATTTATACATCATTCTAACCCGTCGATTTAAGGTACCTGTCACTGTTATTGCAGTGCTGTTCTAAAACAATGAAGATAACATCTTCAAGCTTTCTCAAAAACATCAAAAAGACGCTTCAATAAGGTTTCAAGATGAATACTAGTGATTAAAAACAAGTAGCATTAATTTAAAATAGATTGTAAAATTTCTCTGGAAACAGACGGATGACAACGATCATTGACGTGTGTAAGAACGAGTTAAGTACTTTCCAAATGAACGCCGAACCTAAGAACAATAAAGCTGTTATTAAAAAGTTAAATATTAAAAAAAGAACCTAAGGATTACGGCAAATAAATGCAGTTTGAGATTCAAAATATGTTCAAAACTAAAGAGAAAGGGAAAGATTGAAAATAGTTCATATCGATCTTGACTAGGACCCGTACGACTACTTAACGAGTCAGTAAAGAACGATATAGAGATTTGGAGAGGGAGAAGACGAGTTAAGGTCGGTCGATTTAAGCAACCGCGTTACACACAGACATCTGCCAACTGTCACCATCACGGAATTTCAAAGGATTAATTATGTCCACATTCTGTCCCCAGATAAAAAGAATATCGACTTCTTTGATAATTATTGGTCCGAGTGGGAAAACTTCACTAATAGTTGAAGTTAAATAAACCTTATATGACAAAATTTCGTGATGGTGCGCACCACGTTTTAAAAATTAATATCAAATATTGAAGTGCATACAGAAGGAATTAATGAGTCATTCAGTGCACGCGCATGTCCTTTTTTATATCTTCTTATTGTCGATAGTGTAAATGTAATTTTCTCCGTGCGGTATGGAATCCCCAAACTCAGGGTATCGTCACGCGTTCTTTCCCTTAATATAACAGCAACTATTGAACGGAGCAGTAACTTCCGTCTGTGTTTGCTTAAAAACAAACCAACAGAAGGAAAAAGAACATAAAACAAAAACAAACAACAACATTGTAAGGTTTTGTAGAACCTCATACCATTCAATTGTTTAAGAATTTTTTTTTTCTCCCCTAATTTCCTCCAAAGTAGCCAGATCTAGAATTACTTTTTCAAAAACGAGATCAGCATTATTTTATTCTTTGAAATTCTGGGTTAAAGTCCCATTTTACAGAAGGTTTAAAACGTATTGTAATAGGTAATTTTAACGGATGTGTAGCTTGAGGAAGGAAAGCGTGGTGAACCCCTTAAAAAATCCGCGCGGAGTTTCTTGACAGTCGTATTCAAGACATCAGGAAAATATATAATGCTAAATTAAAATTACACTGGTGGTGGAGGTGGTGATACTATTTATGGTGGAGTAGCTAGAAGTGCAGGTGATGGTTACGCATGTTGACAATGAACATGGTTGAGGTGGTGTCAGGTTACTAAAATGCAGGCGTCAAACAGTCGGAGGAGAATAAGCGTGGTCTTCCATCACTTGCATCTAGAAAGCTTTTACGATATTTATATTGTAAATAAATACTGTAGCTAATCCGGTACAAGATACAGTTAGCATAAAATTGAGAAAAAAGCTAACACTTCAACTTAGGCTGACACAGTAGTGGACTTTCATGATGCGATACTTTAATGGCAATTCTACTGAAGAAAAAACGTAAAATACGGTGAAGGGGATGACAGAAAATTATCTTTATGATTCATTTGCCAAGAATGGGGATACCGAATAAATGAAGAAGAAGAAATAAAGAGAATGCAATCATTGCTATGAAAATTAGCAAGAAAATATATCCTGGCTACGGTTGTAGACGGCAATGTCGAAGACTATCCACGGTGGGATCATGTAGAGTGTGTAACTTATAAAGTTCTAAAGTGAATCAAATACTTAGTGTTTTGCCTAAAATTGAGCATTTGCAACCTTTTACCGCTCACTTACTATAACAGCTACAAGTACACAGATAGAACTGGATTAAAACTGGAACATTTATTGCTACTCAGAGTTACATGCCTCTTGGATGCCTCTTGCAACTGCCAAAAGTAACGGTTAAAATAAAAGATATAGGGAAAACAGAACAATAAATTACTAGGCGTGGTGTGTGGCGTATAGTGAGTGGCGCGTCTGTACCGCTAATTAAGTGATGCTTACAACATGTCAAATTTACGACAAAAACTAATCAAATTACGACAGTGTTAAGTAGAAGTTTCTTAGAGTATCTGCAGAACAAGGAAACGTATTCTACGCAAACCACTTAATTCGCCAGCTATGACAACATAGGGTGGCGTAGTAGCGAGTCAGTCGCCTCTGACCAGTGTGGCCAAGGTTCAAATCCCGGCGTCGACGCCATATTCTGTGTGGGTTGAGTTTGTTGTTGATTCACTCCCTTGCTCCGACGTTTTTCTCCGAATACTCCGGTTTTCCCTCTCTTAGAAAAAAACCAACATTCCAAATTCCAATTCTACTAGGTTAAGAAGAATTCTGTCCAATGGTATTCGACCCAACGTATCCGTTTTGGTGAATTTCAGGCATGAGAAATTACACCTTCTAGATGTACGGTTGGGAAACAGTAGCAGTTTTCCCCCTGTTACAGTCAGTGGTTAAAAGTGGTACCAGACGTCGGCATTTAAGGCACACTTTGCAGCAGCCTAAATCCATGTTCGATCTCAACTCGCCCACCCAAACCAATGATGACACAATTGAGATTGACCGTTACAATGTCACGGGTTCTTTTACTGCCCCTTTTAACTGATGTGTAACGATTAAGTCCAACTGCCTACAGTCAAACCAGGTCAAGCGTTTCCGTCACTAACGAACTAATGAACTCATTAACAGAAAAATGATGTCGTTTGTTGATTCAATAATCCATTCATAACATGAACAATCCAATATTCATATTTAGCCTCGATTCCATAATCGAATGTTGATTCGATTACTGTTTTTTGAAAAACTACACTTTCCACAAGTCGACCTCAGAATTTTGTTTTTTCTTCTTTTTTTCTAAGAGTCGAGTGCGGGCGAGTCCTGAAGTTCAAACCCAAACAAACTGTTTTGCTGCCAGTAATCAGTGCAACATACCTGACCTCTTAGAAAACACGATGGTCAAACTGAGGTCAGTGTGTGAGCGGCGATTGGTGGATTTCGATCCTCGGCCTTTGTCAGTTTCTTTGCGTTTGCGGTCTATCTATTCTAGCTGCTATTTTGATTAAAGGCAATGAAAAGCGCAATCGTAGACGGCAGGAAAAGGAAGCAAATACGATTGAACACAACAGACGAGAATAAAGATAAAATAGATTTAATTTGTTCATAAACCAAATCAATATTTAATTATTGAATCGAGGTCCAGTTTGACTGTTGGATTCTTCATTTTATGAATGGATTGTTGAATCAACAAACGAAATCATTTTGCCATTAATGAATTCATTAGTTTGTTAGCGACGGGAACGCTTGACCTGGTTTGACTGTAACGTCAAACTCAACAAAGACGCCATCATCGAAAGGGTACGCTGCCAGCAAAACCTTACCCGGTTTTACAGAGAGCTTGCTTAGTGGTCTGGCAAAGGGTTTGAAGTCACGATCTCAGGCTCAGCAGCCTTGCACTTGTTCAGCTGAGCTAACTGGGTGGCGGCAAAGTGACGGTACCAACAGAAAAACGCTTTTCTATCTCCTCAAGGCTATGGCGTTGGTGATGATGATAATGGCGCTATTAGTGATGTTGATTGTAAAAAAAATATAATGGTCATGTTGATGGGATTTCACACAATGCCGCTACGTTTGTGTGTCTGTATTAATCAAACGTTTTTGCCATCGCTCTCCTCCGCTTTTTGATCAATGAACTGAAAACAGAATTTTATTCTGCAATTGCTGGTTAATAAGTGCAGCCAATTGGCTCGTTGACTAGCAGTGCCATAGAACTTGGTGTATGTAAGAGTAATCCATCCCATATTCAGCTGTCGCAAATTCGTACGTGAAATATTTCTTTAGTATTCTCCCGGAATAAGAATTACAGTGTTTATGGAATTATCTATTATGGGGGTGATCTCTCGCCTAGTCCCTGAAAACACTTGCCAACAATTTAAAACTATCGACATTATGATAGTTATACATTGCTTTCAGAAATATCCAATGATAAGTGATCGAATCTGTAAAAATTTTCATGAAAATTCAAGGATGTAGGTGAAAAAGCAGTTTCAGAATAACTGTCAAACTCAAGCTCTGAAGGAAAATGACTTCCTTCTAGGTCTTGGTCTATATATGAGTAATCCACGTAACTTTCAACAGAATCCTCGAATAGCATGGGTAAATTTACTAAAACCTCCGATATCATTTCGTCAGCACGCTCAAGAGAGACACTAGGGTAACGAATCTCGTCTATGCTACCCATGGTGGCCAGTTGTGTAGCAATGCCCGCTGTCTTTGGGGCGTTTCTGTTGGTCACATTTATAATGCATACCTCCGTGTTCGTTTTATCTTTAATTCCATCCGGTGCGGAATTCTTCACTGTGTTTATACGGCATAAAAAAGACGTTGCACTAAGCCAAAGGTACTGACACAGTTCACTATAATCAACGTCATCACCATTCAAACCTATGTTTTCCCTTGATGTCGTAAAAGACTCATTCAAAATGGAGATGAATACGTTAAGTAGAATGGCCAATGAGGTTAACAGGTACAAAAAGAGGAATAAAGGACCCAAAATATTTTCCGAGGTGTCCTTTAGTTGGTAATAGGAAGACTTTCCGCCTATCAATATTTGAAGTAATGAGCCAACGGCTCGTATAAGTGAAGAATATTCCATTAGAGACGAGCCAAAGATCCAATAGCCAAATGAAGAGAAGGCCAACAAAATTACAATGAATACAATTGAAAACGAATATAGCGGAATAAAAGAAACTTGAAGAGTCATTCGCATTTGGTCGATATGACGGTTAAAACGAACAATGCGCAAAGTCTTGATCGTAAAGATAAACACAACACAAGCAAGAAGATAGTCTTCACTCTCAGACCAAAGCAAAATACGATCCGCGCTCCAATTGCCAAATGGATTGGCTCGTACGTTTGCTACGTATCTCCGTGCATATCCATCTTTGTAAAGCATAACTGCAATGGTAGCTGATGAAAAGAATAAGAAAGCTATTTCTACCCAGTTCCAAAAACGCATGAAGTACGCTCGAGCTCCGCGAAGTGCTTTCACAATTTCCTTTATTCCATCAGCCAGAATTAGTAAAGTTACCAGCACCTGTGAGACTTGGTAAAATGATCGATATCTACTAGACCCTTGCGGCAGATACACCGTTATGGTTTTTACTTGACTGGTTGTTAATACGCCACCCGTAGGGTATCTTTCATAAACGTATTTCAACATACTAAACAGGGATCTCGAACGTTCAAAAACGGTGCATTCAATAATAACAGCGACCGTTTTGTCATCGATCCAGTTGCCCTGATGCAAACCCTCTATAACATTAAGTGCGAATTTCGAGTTGTACCCGAGACTTGCCACGTACCCTCCTGCACTGTAAACGGCCATTTTGCCTGGGATCGGCTTAGTATTCAATTCTTGTGCGTTACGGTATTGCCATGGCCTTGGACACAACGTATTCAAAATGTCTTCAAACAGAAATGTCATGTTGGTTACAGGCACCCAACCTGGCCTGTTAAACGCGGTTGTATCCTCTTTTCCGTGGCCGTAAAAGGGCAGGCATCGTGAAAATCTAAGTTCTCTTTCCATGCGGGTTTGATCTTCACAAGGAGTTTCTGAGGAAATAAAATTCTCCTGATCATTCATTCAAAAAAAGTATGGAAAATCTCGGTGTAACTTTTTCTAATAGATCTCTTGGGAATTGCAACTTTACAGTCGTTCAATTAATTGCATTTCATTTGTTGGTAGAGTGAGGCATTATCATTGACAAGTTTAACAAAAATAAAACACGCTATTTTTGCTATTTTGCCTTCGTTGTGTTGGAATCAGATCTACTTTCACAGGGTATTCATCGGTTACTATGATGGAATGTCGATACCTTTTTTATATACCAAATATTTTTAGTGAAACTCAATTGAATTAGATATGATACTGACGCGTACCCGATATCGGATCGAAATAAACTCCTCATGGACTTAGTGATGGCCTGACAATCGATTAACCCAAGGCGAGAAGGGATAAGAAATAAATAATCGTGGTGATAAAGACGAGTGGGATCATTATACGTTTCAGGGAAACTTTCCACCTACCCCTCCCCTATATACTACTTATACTACTTATCGAAGGCGCTTGAGTTCAGCACTTTCAAGAAAATTTTCCACCTTAAAACAATAGACTTCAATTTAACACGCTTTAGCCAATATCCGTCCTGGCTCATTGGACATTTCCATTTTTTTCAAAAACACGCTTGAGACAAGGAGGCGTGAGCAAGTCTAAAGAAAGAGCGAGTGTTACAGTCCCAGGGGCCCCACTCGCATATTTTAATGACGGGGGGGGTCCGAAGGATTGTTTTGGGCTTGGCCAAAAGGGATTTTTTTGGGTCTATGAAAGACCCCGGGATTTTTTTGAGTCGCGAAAACAACACAGGGATTTTTTGAGGAATTGTAATTTCCTTAACTCAAATCAACAATAACATAAGTGCAAGTTACTGCTTGTGTGGTATTACGGGATATTTCTGAGATTGTAATCTATTTGAAAAGTAATTACCGGCACTACACGCGCATCTAGCCAAAGTGGTTTATGAACCCATACAAAGATGTGTCGCTGACTCAGTTATTTCAGAAGATAAATAATAAAATTTGCTGATGTAAAAACACTGAGGGATTTTTTTGGGTATGCTAAGAAAAGTAGGGATTTTTTTGGGTAGACAAATTCTGAAGTTGGGATTTTTTGGGGTATAAAATATGAACCTCTGTCGGACCCCCCCGTCATTAAAATATGTGAGTGGGACTTCTGGGGTTACAGTAGTACAATAGTACAACATGCTTTCAGTATGTTCAGTGAGAGGATTTTGCCTTAAGCTAGTTCAACATTTACCAGTGATGATCCCGCCCTCTTTTAGCAAAATGTAACAAGAAAATAAAACTTTCAAAGAACGATAACATTTACTTACCTGGCAGCACCCTCACTTGTCTCAGTCTAGGCATTCCAACCAAAAAGTTTTCCCTATTACTGATAAACCCATCCTCGTGGTCAAAAGGAATACCGTTATACCAGCTGGTGTTGTATACTCCAGGAACAAAGGTGTTCTTCATCCAGCTCCAAAATGTCACGCGACTGTTTACCTGTAAAGTAAACAAGCTCAGTAAGGGATTTCTAATAGTTCTTCGAAAGCTGCTTAAACTATATACGCAAACTAAGCTAATTTTGATCTTTACCTGACAATCCGTTTCAACTAAGTAGAGATTCTTTGTTGAAATTACTTTCACCCAAAGAAGACCTTTGCACGGTCGTTTTTAAAGATATAACACCTTATGATGCTAAGAGACCTTAAAACCTTGACAGTTCCTCATTGAAAAGTTTGTCACATTAGCGCTGAACCTGCACCGATTTTAAATGAACTGAAATTTGAAAATCTACAATCTGTACAATACTTATCAAATTTGTTGAAATACTGTTCACTTTTGCTGCCGACTCATCATTCTTTTCCCAAATTGTACTCCTCAATTCTAATTCCAATGTTGAGTTTAGTCTTATCATGCAAATGAGTTATAGGTGAATAAACAGTGCAAACGGCGTAACGTTGCAGTTAAAAACAAAAAAATGCACACGTACCTTTGAAAAGTCTTTAAAGACATCATGAATGGATTTTGTTAGGCTGTATCTGACAGAATCGCGATTTCCATAGCAAACAACCATAAAGAGAATTATAAACACAAGGAAAAAGATAATCTCAGCGATTGCACCGGACGCCTTTACTTGTTTCTTTCTGGAACGACGAGCGTTTTCTAATTCTTCCGCTTGGAGAATTCTGGCTTGTTTTTCACCATCTCCGGCACTTAGTGTGCAATGAGCCAAAAGCTGCGAAGAGCTCCTATACATAAAGTCTATGCTTAGTGGTCTTCTTATGATCATTGACAGGAACAAAACGAAAAACACTACTTTAAAGGGTTGAATAAGAAAGACATCTTGACAGAACGAGAATGTCATTGACACTAGCCACTGTTTTGAGGTTTCGGCTCCCCAAGTTAAGCTGTAAAATATGGTGAACATTATACTGGCTATGATAGCCGAGACACAAAGAGCCCAGCCAATGTAAAGAAAGAAATGAGGAAGGCAATTGACAGATGATACTTGGACACTAGCTTCTTTAACATTCCTAAAAATGGTTACAGTTAGAAAATTGACTGATATTGCAACTAAGCCACTTTGAATTCCTATCTTGATCTCTGTCCAACTCATTTTTAACGGCCCAATGTGAAATACATCCGTCGACTTGCTACCAAAACGGTAAAACATTGCACCCGTTACCATGGCACCGAATATGATTGACATGCAGCAGGAAAGTCTTTGACACCGTGTAAATTGATCATGCGGAGCCTTAGTGAAAATTGAAACCCATAGGTGAGAGTCGCTCAGAGCTTTTTGTGCTCGTGAATGAAGAACATTCTTGAAATCCAATAATTCGTCATTAGAAGCGGACCTTAACTCCATCTCTATGCCACCGTCACCTTTTTCAACAGCAAGCCATCGATTGGCAATAAAATGCCATTTTTCCTTTGTCTGGATGTCTTGCACGACTATTTCCAAAAGAAACCAAGATGGACTGTCTCCAGAATTGTCATGCCATACTTTAATTTTAAACAAGGATCCTAGTGATTTCTCGAAAGATACAGTGAATGTGTTGACGCTGCCTCTTGCGAAGAGTATTCTTTGCAGGTCATTTTGTGCAAAGATGATCGGTTTTGAAACATCTTCAAGTCCATAAAAAACTAGGCCTACATTAGCAGTAGTGCCAGACTTCCTCCACGTGCCAGTTTGTATTGAAAGTGAATAAAGGTACCCCTCACTTTCTTTATCCGAAAGACTGAATTCTGTAATTACCTGAAAGAAAGACAGACGGATTAAATCGAATGTAGATGCATTAGCTACCATTGCTTTTAATCATTGACGGGTTAAACATTATTGCTGTGGCTGCCAAGCAGAGCAGTTTTCTTCACCTCATCAATAACTAATTTCCTGTCCAATTTTGCTCATGATAAATATATATGGGTCATACAATAACACTGAAGAAAAGAAAAACAATTACAGAAAGCCATCAAGAAAATAGAAGAGGAAACCCCAATTCTGGTCCAATATGTGTATTTAACCTCAGAACTACATAATCAGTGTAGAGATCTTACGCTAGTAGGTGGTGGTTAAGATTCAAGTAAATACCTTGAAATTGTCTTTGTTGTCGAAACGTCGAGCAAAGAGCAAACCAATGAGATAAATTCCAAACATAATGCAAACAGTCGCAAGCACAACATAGTTTTTAGTCTCTCCCAGCCTTCCAAACTCTATCCAGATTTTTCTGAAGTCAATTGGATTTGGTGAAACAAAGAACTCTCCGCTAAATGACGTCAGGTGGTCGCAAAGGCAGTGAACTTTCCCAATTTCTGACTCTGGGCCAACCTTAATTATAATTATGACAGAAAACAAATAGTGTTTCAGTAACTCAAAGAAATTTCTCATACAGTTACTTCGGCTACTGATGCAAGTGAAAAAGTCACGAATGACCTTGCGTTTTATTCTCTCTGACGATTTTTACCTTGGTAAACCAGCTCAAATGTTTTATGTATTGCACCATGGAAATTTGTACAGATGTTGGACAGTGAGAACCAAGGGAAAACGTCTGTTTGCAGCTCAGAACTTAATAAATAGAGCTCAACGGGAAACCATGCCACTTGGGACACTAGATCAGCTTATAATTCACCTTCTCACTTTGTTAATGCTTTAGTCGGACCTCACAGCCTTGTTATAACCTCAATATACTCATGAACTTACTGGACTAAGTAAAGCTAAGGTTGCATTAATATCTGCCCTAATTAAACGAAAGACTTCACCTTTGGCTTTGCCTTACCGTAAAGAAACCTTTTTCCCTGGACTTAGCTATGGCAGAAGCAATCTCTAATTGCTCTTAAAACAAGATTGTGAACACAATGTATGGCTACCGAACATAACGACATTAACTCCATTTTTTACATACCCTACACCCCCTAGTTGACCATTTGTCCTCTTTTTCTGACCAATATAGGCACGTTCCTATGGTAACTGTAAACGTATAGTTAACACTTGCATGTGCATCATAATGTGGTGTGATGGTCATGGGGGTAGGAGGTTGAGTTTTAGGTGGATCCTTCACTTTGACACAAGACCTCCTTTTCCGACTGTCATCTCCTGTGCAAGATCTTCGTACTTTTGAAGCGTTTTGTATTTCATCTAAGTTGATGCCGACGTAGTACAGGCCAGGCTCATAACTTATAAGATTAAGGGTATGAGGGTCAGTAGAACAGTTGGGGAGTCCTGGCTGACAAGAAGATAAATCTGGAAGTACCGCAATAGATGTGTAATTGTCAGAGTTCGGTTTGAATCCTCTCCCAATATAAATGGTAAAGCGACGGCTTTCATTGTTGAAAATTCTGAGTGAAGCCACATGTTCCTCTGATGGGATGACCAGGCTATGATACTGAACAATTCCTGGCTGTAAAAACAAATGTCGGTGCTCTCTTGATGGTTCTTGCTTCCGTTTGTTTGTTATGTATAGACCTATTGGCTCACTTAGGTTGGTGATCT
The DNA here is from genome assembly GCF_958299795.1 of Porites lutea. NCBI lineage: Eukaryota > Metazoa > Cnidaria > Anthozoa > Scleractinia > Poritidae > Porites > Porites lutea. The sequence continues at coordinate 12,774,609 of NC_133207.1, read as the reverse complement.
TGATTTGCAAGCCGTTTTTAGTTCTGACAATAACATCAATTACCATAGAATCGATGCCCAACATACGTGCATCCCATGTGTAAGGACTGGACTGAAATAATATTAACTGAAAAAAAAGCCAGCAGAATTATCGCCATGAATCAAAAGGCTATTAATTTGTTGCTGTTGTTTTTTAACATTCAATTTTCACCCAGGAAGGAACGAAAAGAAGCCGTTACAACTGCTGCTTTGTAATATGAATGGTAAACGTAAAGTAACAAACGTTATTTGTTGCCATCGGCCCCTGAGAAAATACGCTGGCATCAATACACTCCACTCACCTGCAATGAAATTTTGTCGTCAGTGTTTGGTAGTGTTTTCATTACGGATTCAGGAACAAAAACGCTTCCATTTTCCTCAGTGAAGTTTTGACCTGCCATAATATCTGGTTTTTCTTTGTAAATTATGATATCCACAAAATCAGACTTGACTTCAGTTCTTCTTTTGTGGTTGTGACGGATTAAGGAGAGAGCCTCGGCGACCTTCCTGACTAACGCAATCGCCCTTATGGTCAACTGCCTACCCTATGGCACAAACGAGAATAAGGAAGTTAGGTACAGCTCGAAAAGGCTTTGATAGATAGAGAGGAAAATAATAAATAAAATCCTCTCTATATAAAATTATGACCATCGCATTGGTAATCGCAATTTAAGAAACTGTAAATTAAGCCCGAAAAAAGTAGGACTTCAGGAGGATTCGACAAACACAGAGCTAAGCCATGGGTTCGAATCTCGTTGAAGCCCTTTTTCGTCATCAGCTTCAGACTAAACCAGACCTTCTCGCAGTTATATAAGAGGGTAGTTTTCCGCTTCGTACACTATTGGATTCTTATTGGATTGTTAGAAGAGTATCAAAATTGCACCGAAACTATTTCAAGTAAATTTAAAAAAATGTTTAAAAACTACCTTTAATCAAATATTCAACTGCGGGATGTGGTTGATTGGGTTTTGCAAGGCAAATTAATCCAAGAAAGAAATCAGTTGTTACTGATAAGTAATCCTCACTTGTCTAGACTCGTTTTGCTGATCCTGTTTGGCATCTCTGGATGATACTTGTAAAATACCCCCCAAACTGTCAAGCAAGACTTTGCTAACATTCAGAGCTAGCTTGGCATCATGGGTACTGTTGGAGTTAAACTCGGTCATCATAAAAATTGTGGCTTCAGATATCAAAGTCAGCGCTCTTTCCTAATGAAGTAGCAAATTACATCAAATGATATGAGAGGAAAGGCAGCAATAGTAGACTTCATAACAGCATATTCAAAAAATACATTATTTTACGCACGATAATCCCACAGCTTTTTTATCCAATGTACATGAACATTAAATTTACGGTTAAGAAGCTATTTTACTGTCACGCCAGTAAGATGTAGTTAATGGAACGTGACGCCAGTTATCAGTAACCCTTTCATGGCGGTTCCTTTTCAATAAAGCAGTTGTGTAGTCAAGCTGCCAAGGTCAGCAAGCTCTAAGATACATTGTATTCTAGCGTAGAACTTTACGGCCTTGTTGTCTTTAGCATGCTAGTACGATCCACAGCATTGGCCAACTTTTTCAATGCACTATTCATGGCGAAGAGTTCGCACGTGCAACGCTGAGCTGTCTTGTAGTACAGCCTTTTCTACTGGCTATGCCAGCAGACGTTTGTCTAGCTATAAAAGCCTAGAACAAGTGTTCAGAGTTGACTTGGCTTCTGTTATTCAGCGAGGTTAGCGCTCAGTATACGAATTTTGTAAAATTTTTCCCTCCCTCCCTCCCTTTGGAGACGAGGTTTGGGCTTTGTTTTGTGCTATGCGGTCAAATAAACTAGGGACACTCCTGCGCGGTGCGGTTAAGTCTGCGCAGCGACTTCCCCCAAGATTGTTGGCCGCGTTGCCGTTTAATATCACCTGCAAACCGATACTCTTGTCCGATCCAGCACGTGCTGTACTGCATTCAGCTCGTAGTGCTGGGGAGATAAGTGAGGTTCTTTGGTCACGCCATCGCCGGAAGTCGCATTAGGCTAACCTAGCGCAAGGCAGTGCTCCCCCATTAACGCCAACTTGTCATTATTTGTTTTTATAATTTAGTTATGCGTTTAACATGCATCGCGAAGGAACAGAGACATTAATGCTATATATAGCCGGAGTTATCGATCGGAGTTATGATAAAAACTATCAAGTCAAGACGATTTTTCCATTTACTACAGAAGACTTGTGAAGCCTCAAGGGGATTATAGATGTTCTCTCATTGAATTTTCTGTAAGAAGGCAAAACTCGTCTTGATTACTTGCAAGTTATTTGATGTTTCCAAAACTCTGATAAAAGCTACAGCAGGGGACAAAGAAATATTTTTTTCCAGATTTTATTAATTTGTTTAAACTGTCATTTTACAACTTTTCGAGATTAGTTTCGAGATCAATATTTTAGTGTTGATAGTTATATTTTCATAGTTTTTTCAAGATCATACTTTGAATGCTTTAGTCCGTTTCTTGGTTTGTAAGGTAGGTTAGGTCATGTTCTATGAGAGTTTGTTGCCCTTCTGATTAGTACACTGTAATTTTCAGGGAGTTATAATAACTCCTCTAGTGGGGCTAATTTAACTCCTTACAGTGGAGTTATTTTTCGTGGAGTTATTTTAACTCCAAAAAGGAGTTTAAAGAACTCTTTTTCAGGAGTAAAAGTGACCCCAGATATTGAGGAGTTAAAATAACCCCAAAAAAGGAGTTATCCTGTACCTAAAATTTTTACTCCACTTTCAGAGTTAAATTAACTCCAAAAAGAGTAAAAACAACCCATGTAAGGAGTACAAGTAACCCCATTTCGGAGTAATTTTAACTCCAGACTGGAAGTAAAAAGAACTCTTTTTCAGGAGTAAAAATGACCCCAAATTCGGAGTTAAATTAGGAGTTAAAATAACCCCAAAAAAGGGGTTATCCTGTACCTAAAATTTTTACTCCATTTTTGGAGTTATAATAACTCCCTAAAAATTACGGTGTATATTATATATGTAAATTAATTTTATGAAATGCCATTTTTTATCATAGATATTTTTCATTAAAGAAAACCAGGGAGGAGCAGCGTGGAAGTCAACAGAAGAAAGTTTATTATTTATTTTATTTCTTGTTTTCTTTTCACTCGCATTAGGAAGGACTTCCGGTTTTTTTTTGTCCGAGGGGAACCGGTTCTAGTTTTGAAAGGTTCGAGTTTGCGCGGTATCTTTCTCCTTTCAACGGCTCTCTTCGTGAGTGGAGAGGTTTTGATCGGAGCGTGTGCGAAACGGGGACTAATATGAGCCGAGTTTGGCAAGAAATTCTATTTCCACGGTTTGCAAAGTGCCTGGGAAATCATTAAGTCCGGGAAGGCTTAAATGGGCGCTCGTTGCTCAAAGAACTGAGCTTCGGGCACAATCCGAGAGACCATCCGGTGGATGGTGTATAACGTCTCTGCCCAGCTCTGCACACCGTGAAGAAGTGTCCAGCAGGCAATAAGGGGCAAATTGATTAGTTTGAACATAAGAAAAGAGGGCCAACGAAGTTTTTGGCTGTGATTTTTGCCTTGCTGGAGACTTATAAATTGTCTTGTTATTGCCAGGATGTAATGTGTCCCGCACGAGTTGAACACGGATTTCCCAGAATGCACTGCGAGAAAGGTTAAAAACATGTTTAATATTTGACCATTACAGTGAGACTGTTCTGTTGTTGTGTTTCAGTGTCTACGACGGAGGTGCTGATCTTTGAATAAGCGAGCAACAACGGTGAGTAGCAGGCTTTTTGCCAGGAAAGGTTATGTTACAAAGTCGTGAAAGTGTAGTTCAAATCAAAGTCTGTGGTTTCGTATAGCGAAGGTTTATTTTTGGTCATGTGTCGAGCGACTCTGGAAATTTACTGCGTTTAAAAAGAGCCGCCGTCCTACTGCACAGGCTGAATTGTCGTTCATTTTCAATTTATTGTTGGCATTGCAAGCTAAATGCTGATCGGATCGCGGAAGAGTAACTATTTTTCCTCAAAGCATGTTAAAGTTCCCGCGCTATAGCACTGTCGCGACGACGAGCGCCATTTATGCTTGATTCTCCGGAATGTTCGGTACAATGTTTTTAATCTGCTTTATGCACCGGTAGGGCGATTATAAAACCATTGCAGGATGAAACTGATCTAGGGAAAATGATGTAGAAGAGATATATTACTTTTTAAACACGTGTTGAGGAATTTTCTTTAAACAAGGTTTTCCTTTTGCCCTTTTCTTTCAGATGTGGCCGTTGGTTTTACCCGCCCCCTCGGAGCTGGAATATTTACTCTCTGAAATGTTTATATTATCTGTGCTCTGCTGTGGTCAAACACGAAGAAAGCGAAGCGAAACGTCTTGTAAGATAACGTTAATTCAAAACTATTTGCTTGACCGGTGATTAGTCTTCGAAAATCGCCTATATTGAAACTACATCTCTGTATTTCTCACCTCCTGACCCGTCTTTTGAAATTCAATCCTACGCTCAGTACGGCGATGTAATTGATATGTAACGCAACGTAATTTGGTATCCTGCCCAGAAGTCCCTCAAACGTTAACCCTCAACAAACCGTACTTCTTGTTTGTAACCTTTATCCTTATTTAACCCTAAGCCTTGGCTCAACTTTAGCTATCCACCCTAACCAGCTCAACGTAACACCCTTTTCCTGACAAGGCGAACGTTTAACTCAGTCGATCAACTCATGTGTTATGACATTGAAATCAGTTGAGACTGCTCGTCTAACCCTAACCCTCCAACCTAACCCTAACCTATTCCTAACCCTAACCCTAACCCCAACCTCGACCTAATCTGATTTCTAACCCTAACTCTATCCCTAGTCCTTACCCTAACCTAACCCTAACCCCAACCTTAACCTTAACCCCAACCCTAACTCTTCCTCCCCCTCCCCCCCCCCTGCTCTTTCATTTAGTAGTACGCAGTGAAAACTAAGTAATAGGTGCTTTTCGAAGTTAGCCTCAAAAGGCTCTTATAAATTTTCTGTTTCTTGGAAATTAAGCTGTTTAGGTTCTCAAACATGCGAGGTTCTTATTTTCTTAAGGAAAAAAGACTTTTTGGAAGAATGTTGGTGGTTTTAAATGTTTGTACAGAATATGCATGTTGTTATGTCTAAATGACTGCAATTTAGGCCAATAGAAACTTTTTTTGCCATTAGAATGATTAGTTGACTTTAAGAAGTGCATAGCGATCTGTTTTAACATTTGTACTTTATCAGGTTCTTTCAAAATCTTAGCCTGAAGAATTCTGGTTCTTATCTGTGCCTCTCCTCTGTGTCACTAACCTGACACAATAATGAGTGACACGTGCATGTTTCACTGTACAGTATTTTTCAGATGAAATAAAATACTGATTTGGATTGTTTTTGTTGTATTAGGGGCAATTAAAGTCTTAGTGAAAACTATACACTGTAATTTTCAGGGAGTTATAATAACTCCTCTAGTGGGGCTAATTTAACTCCTTACAGTGGAGTTATTTTTCGTGGAGTTATTTTAACTCCAAAAAGGAGTTTAAAGAACTCTTTTTCAGGAGTAAAAGTGACCCCAGATATTGAGGAGTTAAAATAACCCCAAAAAAGGAGTTATCCTGTACCTAAAATTTTTACTCCACTTTCAGAGTTAAATTAACTCCAAAAAGAGTAAAAACAACCCATGTAAGGAGTACAAGTAACCCCATTTCGGAGTAATTTTAACTCCAGACTGGGAGTAAAAAGAACTCTTTTTCAGGAGTAAAAATGACCCCAAATTCGGAGTTAAATTAGGAGTTAAAATAACCCCAAAAAAGGGGTTATCCTGTACCTAAAATTTTTACTCCATTTTTGGAGTTATAATAACTCCCTAAAAATTACGGTGTATAACTTGTTAGATAAATTACAACTTATTTTAATTAGTACGGGTTATACCCTTATTCGGACATTTCAACGGTAATTCATGGATACTATACTACAACTTCAACTTACTTGTATTTTCTGCGAAATTGTGGTTTTCTTTTCGGTCGCCCAGAGAACAACAGCAGCGACTTGTGTTACGTGGGCAATGCTTGTGACATTAATGTCAATCATGTATAGAAGGATATCGCCCTATCAGAAAAACCATAAAAATTAACACTTTGATATTAAGTAATTGAAATTATCTAACCTAGGAGTCTATCTATTGCAATGAAAATATTTAATAACTTACTGCCATTTTGTTATACGTCTCGTGTTCCAAGCTTTTCACAGCTGACATTAACATAATAGCAAGTTCAGTTGCTCTGTTAGCATCACCAGCTTCAATGAAACTACGAATGGTAGTAAGTTGGTGGTCAACAAATTGGTCGTTAAGTTCAGATGGCTTCGGTGGACGCACCTAGAAAAGAGAAAATCATATAATATAAACAATAGAATGTCTTAACTCAGAGCTTGCTTTGGTGTGAAATATTGCAGTAAGTTCTTTGAAATAATCGCACCCACGATAAAAAAAAGTATTGTCAAATATCCTGTATATCCTCTCATCAGTACTGTTGTGAAGTATTTTGAAAGTTATTATCTTTTTTTAGGATTTGTCTTTTCTTTTAAGTTTCGTTTTTGTTTCATTAAGTGGTTCAAGGTCAGTCTTGATTTTTCCACATAGGTGTTTTCCTGTTTTCATCTTGTGTTTTTACTTGTACCTAAATTTTGGGTCATGTAGCAGCTGCTCGGGAGAGAAGTCACCAGAATTTTTGCTTAGCTCGAACACACCCCCACAGTACTGACGTCGACATTTAGGGCCAAACTCTACAGATTTTAATTTAATGGGTTACAACGCCTAATTGAATAAAACGAAATAGGAAAATAGTCATATGAGAATGATAAATGCCTTTAAATACGCTTGTTGATCCAGTTCGCATCTTCCAAGAAGGACAAAAAAAAAATTGACGAAAAAGAAAAGTTGGCCCGGGCAGTTGGCCGGCCTTACCTGTGGGGCCCTTTAGTGCAGACACTTGAACAATGAGAAGACTTAATTAAAAAAAGAGTAGTTGTATTCTGTAAAACAAGTCCAAACGTATTCGACAATGATATGAAGAGGGCCACAAAAGTTTCCTACCTTAACTGTCAGTGTGGTTATGGTAAAATCCTTGAAAGAGTCTCCAACAAGTGCCTCCAACACCAGAGTGTAATCCTTGTCAGGATCTCCGATTGGAAGTTTTGTACTAACATTGTTTAACTGTCCGGTTTGAATGACGATCATGTCATGTTTTCCTCCATATCTAAATAGGTATGTCAGCGGTTGATCTTCATCGTACCATCCTAAACACCTGATTCTGAAGTGAGTTGAAACAGCCTCTCCTTCCGATGGATTTACGTCACAGAAAGCTTCCGATGTCATCCTCTGGGGTGGTGAGTTGACCACGAAAGAAAAGTTTCCTTCGACTTCTATATGGTCGTTAAGATGGATCACAGCTTTAACCAGGTAATATAAACGCTTTCTTGCAGTGTCACGGTGTAATTTGGAAATATTAATCAAAACATGATTTTTGCTCTTTGATGGTTTGACTCCTGCATCGGAGACGTCCAAAATGGAGAAAGTATCCCGAGAGAAATTAACTAAATGCAAACTCCATTTATAACTGGACGTTTTTTTGCAAAGTTCTCCGTAACAAATGGCCTCCAGACTGAGTCCATCTTGAGGACTCACCTTTGCTCCACAATTTGAGATACACCTAGAAAAAAAAAAACAAACGAAAAATAAACAAAACGTCGTTCGTAACTAATTTCCCTTTCTGACGAAAAGATTGAGGCTACGTAAACACAGCACCGGGACCACGAAATCTCGACTGGTTGAAAATTCGCATGTTTCGGTGTTTTGTTCTCTCGGATCCACCGTAATCGCACAAAAATTTAGACGCCTCGCCATTCAAAAATTTAAATGCCAAAAAAGAGGTCAAATTTTAAGCCGATTGGGTTGAAAAAAGTCCAGCACGTTTTGAAAACCATAACCGTCTAAATTTTCGTACCAAAAAGGACTGGTAACACAAGGATGCGTAGTGCCCAAAGAAGACGCCATTTTGATTTGCTCTGTGCATGGGATAAACGTGAAAATTCAACCTGGCTCGCCAATAACACGGTTCGGTGCCAATGAAGTGTCCGGTTAAATTTTTCATCCGGTCTGAAATTCGTCCGGTGCCATTTGAACGCAGCCTTAAACTCTTCGCTTTCAAAACCACAAACTTAAAGTAGGACAGTCACCTCATAACTGCCTTTTTTTACAATCTTTATTACACAACGCGGACTGCTGTGATATCACTAGTCCAAAATTATCGGGAATAGGGATTATCTAATTGGTTTTCAATGACTGACGGAAAAAATGAATTGGATTTATTCAAAGCAGGCTTATTTACAGTTAAGTACAATAAGCAGATGTCTGCTTTAAACGTATTGGTTGTCTTTTCCGAAGTTTGAAAAATTTGCATTGTTGGTTCACTCCATTGATCTTTATTTTACAGAAAGTCTCGAGACCTGAAAAAAAAAGTGCTAGCAGGGTTACAGCCAGAATAGATCAAAAAAAAGTTTGAAAAATAATTACGAGCTTAACTTTACTTCAAAATGTTCCCCTCTAAGTTCCCAGGAGTCCTTACCTTACAGAAACAACAACTTGCTGTGGTCTGACTTTAAACTCGTACTCGGCACTCGCACTTTTATCGTCTTTAGCCACAAGAAGCTTAAAGATGTATTTCTTGCTTTTCAACATATTTCTCGTACCCAAGTTTAACAATACATCCCTTGGGGTAAGCCTGCCAGGCCCATATCCATAACAGCCACGGTGACCTGCCTCCCTTCCGCGTGCTACGTCCACAACATGTTCTACAGTAGAATCCGGAAACAATTCATTTTCCAATCTACAGAACCATGTAAAGCTTATGCCAATAAAGCCCATCGATCTTTCTCTAGAATCATAAGACTGATTAGCGCTTAGTTTTATTTCAGTTGATAAACGTGACTGATGTGTTAGATCAGTTATAATGGCTATGAGCGGCTCAACTATTTTTATATAGCCATAATCGTAAGCCATTGAATTAGTATCACCTCTTATTTCAACAATACACTGTACATAAAGATAGCCAAGATCAAAGCGATTGGGTAGCAATATGAGTCTCTCTCCATTTCCAAAGTTTTGCATCGGGCCAAAATAACCAGTTTCCTTGTCAACTTGTGATATCTGCCATGAATAAAACACACCATTTTGTAAACAAGTCTGTTTTACTTTGATCGCATAATACATCAGGCCTCTTTTTGAACGAAAAATTTCCTTCGCACTAGTCATATTTCTACCAAGGTTCAACTCAGCTTCAACTGGAGTACATTCGCATCTTTCTGCAAAAAGATAAGTTCTCTGATAAATATTTTGCAAGCGATAATATAACGTGATTATTGGTAATTAAATAAAAAGGAAGATCGAAAGACGGAAACACTACAAATAAATACTAATGAAGCAAATCGTTTTCATGTTCAGAATTAGACTTAAATCAGCCCTACAACCAGGAAAGTACAATGTACATCAGCAGACAAATGCTGTAATAATAATGGAAACTTTATTTGTGTTTTTGAAAGTACAATTGAAAATCTCGCCACGTAAAGGCAATTTACAAATGCTGCTTGATATTGAATTATTCAAAAAGAAAGAAACTAACAAACAAAGCAAAACAAAAGTCTATTCCAATTCCTATTTCTACAACCAAAGATGTAATGTTGCTCTAATGGCTCCATTTATCATTTTCTTGATTATATAAAGTTGCTGCCTGTTGTCAATGCCAATGTCATTCATCATGCCTAAGAACGTGATAACAATAATAAGTGATAACAACAATAACAATAATATTGTAATAGTATCTCAACAATGGCTTTGTTTTTATTGCGATTTCTTTATTTTGGCCACATTTATCTACTCTAAACAGCTAACAGGCTAGGGAAAAGGCAACGAGAACGGGGAGCGGGAAAATGAAAACTGGGACCTAACTTAGACCCTGATTCTGTTAATAAGTACATTAACTATTCGATGTTTTGTTCCCATTTTTCACTTTCTTGTTCCTCTTGCTCGTTACTCGTTTTCCGTCCCCTGTTGCAGTAACATCCTTAGGATTTACTGTTACGCTTAGAATTCTTACTTGGATATTGCAGCTTAAAGAAGTTAGCCTCAAATATTGATTGCTCCTTTTCCACTGCGGACCTGAGTTTTGCTACCAACAACTGTTCGCTGGATCGCAAACAATGTATTTCCACTATTGCTGTGACCATTGTGCTGGAGGTTGGTGATTTTTGTGGGCTGAAAATTGATTATTATACCATCTTCTAAGTCCAAAATATTATTTTTTAAAAGGGCGGAGTTCAATTCATTAAAAATAGTACAAAAAGTACAAGCACGCAGGCCCCTCGCGGGATAACTACCTAATTAAATGTATGCATCTTTTATCAACGCTATTTACTATTTGCTAATAACCTGAAAAATAAACTGCAAATTTGGCTCGATAGGCTAAGTAATTTGTGACAATAATAGGGTCCGTCAAGTGACTTATAATTAAATATCAGCGGTCAAAACTTTTTCGCTAATATAAGGGAAGGATAATGAAAGAGTAACGAATTTTTCTCGGTACATCATAAATGTCGCGAACCGAAGAGAACTGAGTGGGTGTAATATTTTCACTGAAAAACTGCCATTTTAAATTTAAGTAAAAGAAAGCAAAATTCGTTCCTGGTTTTTATAATCCGGATTTGTATTTTACCAAAGAACGCACCCAACGCCTTCTCAGGCTACTAATTTGACAAGGTTTGCTACCCTTGATGAACTTGAAACAAGAACTCACAAATGTAGGTCGACTAAATAATACGCAAAGTATGATTACCGATGACAAGTGACCTTTCTTCTACGATGACTCTCCAATACCATAATAGTATTGATCTTTGTTTATCAAAATGTCATGGAAGCACCATAAACTGGAAATTTCCCACGAAAAAGGATGGAGTTATTTATCCTATTGACAATTGATCTGTTAAATGAGCGACGTGGCCCTTTCTTTGCTTTTAGTTACTCATTCTTATTTAAAAATGAAAGGCGAGTATTTTAGAACTATTCCAAGAGTCTCTGAAGCACCGCCCACCCCCTCCCTCAAAGAATTTACTTTCCAGCTTTTCAAAAAAGTAACGTAACGGTAAAGAAAGTAAAGAGTTGTTATTTCACATCATTTATTTAAGTTTTGTTGCCACGGTAGTACACTCTATTTTTTCTCCATTCATTCAATACGTTACATAAATTGTAAGATAAGTTGGGCGCTAACAGTAAAAACCAACAATTTATTTTGTCTTTACCTCAGTTCTTTTACTTTGGCGAAAAGAAATCCCCAGGTTGTACCTAAAATGTCATTTACCTGTCGTGAAGAAGGAAAAGATGATGTTTAAGCTCAGTTACTCCTTTCATATCTTCTAGATGCGACCGCTCGAGTTATTACAATTGATCTGGGGTTTTCGGGTATGTTTTCTCTTAAATGGTACTAGGAAAAAAATCACAACAAATAGTAGTTCTTGGACGTTTTTCAACTCTTCAGTTAATGTACTGTTTCTTTCAATACCGCTCATCCTTTCAGTAATTACAGTAACTTAAGAATATCCACACATATATGTAGTCATAAATATCCTTGATCCCAGTTGCTTATTAAATATATTTTTAGAAGTGCTCTTTATGAATATGAACATTGAATTACGTGAATACTTGAAAATTATTCATCATTCGTCTTCCAGAACATTCAGTAACAATATAATGTCAGAGAACGTCAACAACAGTCGATAAACCTACCTCGTATATGATTCTTTTGGTGGCCTCTTTATATTCATCGCTCGTAGGATTGGTATACAATACAGTGAAATATGTATTTTTCATCATCAACCAGACAATAAAATAATGCCCTGAAATATTGAAAGTCGTATCTGTGAGCCATTGCGGTTTTTTTCCTCGCTGTTCGTTGAATTTTGAAAATAGAGTTGGCATATTTTAAGCAATTGACCTATTAATTACAACCATTGAAGAAATTTATTGTCAAAAGTTATATTTTTCTGTAAAAAACCAAATGATTTAAACGTGTAACCCAGAAGTCATGATATATATAGTTGTATTGATGATCGTAGGGTAAGTGAAGTCAAGTGTCTGACGTTTTGTGCAGTTTCTTTGATTTACAAACTTTAGCTGAATTAAGCTAATAGTTCTTAATATTATACCTCCTTTACACCCATAAAGCTCCAATCTCAAACCAACGTTCTTGTGTTTAGTGATAGGCTTAATGTACACCGTAGATGCAAGAACAGGGATAGGCAAATCATTTCTCTTGATGGTGTTGCTGTCTGCATTGCCAATGAAGAACTAAGAAGAAGAGAAAATAGAATAAAAGTATGGTCAGATAATGTTGTTTGTATAATAACAGAAATTCCTCTGGAGAAAGAGCTCTAACCTTTCTAAATGCTTTTCGAAATTTCGGATACAACACAAAGAAAATTCATCCATGGTGGAAATTTCCAAAGGGGAACAACCAACCATTGTTTTCCTTTTTTAGACGAAGAGCTGAACTGTGTTTATTCTTCAAGTGATAATATATGTTTTTACAAATATAAAATTTGTAGAAGAACTGTTGTAAAACCACTAAAAGATGTATGTTATTGTTCTTTCTTTTTTTTTTTTTTAATAGAGACGGAAAAAATGGAAACTGAGAATGCAAGAACTCAGGTGTTGACATGTGCAACGCTGAGCATAATTTTTCTTTATACTACTATAGATCTTATTTATCATAGTAAAAAATCTATAATCAGTAGGGATAATTTGGATGTTAACGAAATAAAAGACAGCATTGTGACCTTCTGCAAGATCCATTTTCACCTAGATCTAAAACTCTTTTTTCTTAAATATTGCTACAAGTTACGATATGTTATTCTTGGAAGCTCACTATCGATCCGGAACTTAAAAAGGGAATACAATAAGCCTCTGCAAATTGTCTTCCAAATCTTTCAACATGGAAGTCCTCCTAAAATATTAAAATAACAATGATGATGATAATGATATATTAAAGTAAAAGCAAGCCTGTTTCTCTTATCTTACCATTTCTCGTCCATTGGCGTTTATGACAGGCAGTCGGATTCCTTCAAAAGACGTATAAAACAAATAAAAGCCCGTAACCCATTCCAGAACGCCAGGTCCACCATACCCTTGTGTGGCTATTCCAGTAATTACCATCTCCTCGTTCAATGTGATTACTATTATGTCCCTTGCTGTATCAGCCGATGGTTCTGCTCTGTATCCAAAAGAACTGTGCAGTCTCGCATTCTGAGAACCGTAACTGGCGTAATCGCCATCGTACGCAGTGCCACCGAAAATCTGATAGTCCTCAATACTGTAGTCTTCCATACCAAGTGCTTCGTTGCAGTTGTCTGTTGCAAGGAAAGCAATCGTTTAGATGATTAAAACAGTTTCGTGGCTGCTGATAAGTGACTTTTACTCATTACTTTTGGCCTCTATTTAATGACCGTTCTTACCTCAGGATCAGTCAGGCAGGGACATCTCATTGAGACCTCTCGCAGACACCAAAGTGCCCAAATTGCTTTGACGAAAACCAACAAGGAAAGTTGGAGTGGACACTTAAAAAATATCGACGCTTGAGAGAGCAATAAAAAACGAACATCCGGTGTCTTTAAATCACTAACATGTGCTGCTGTTTCTTTAAATCCATTTTATTCAGTAGTACCTTTATCTTTGTAAATGAATCTGCGACTATTCTTACCTTTCAAGTTGTATCTTCGCGGTTTTCATGGGAACTTGTCGTAAAGGGTTTTGTATGGCCGTACTCTCTAAGACGTTCATCAATACTCATTCTCAATTATTCAGTCCTCGTCTGAATTTATCGTATTGACCCATAACAATGTTGTTTTGAGGTTGAAGAAGATCACTTTCAGTTCCAAATACATTTAACGTTCGCTGATCTGAATTTTTAACCTTGAAAACAGCGTCAATTCAGAAAAAAAGGAATCACACGCCTGTATTGCCTGATCTTCGATCTTCAATATAACCCCGAAAAGTAGGAATTTTTCGTTATGTACCTGAACAATTGCTTCCGTCAATAAAGGGTACGAGTAACAGAATCCATAAACAGTAGAAATACATGGTTGTTCCAGACTCATCAATCACTTCTCCTGACCTGGACCTGTATAAGATCTTCCTAAAGTAAAAGAAAATACGTTTATTCGTTAACTAAGTCTTGATCTATCATGTTTACCTTACCTCGATGATTATCGACATTTTTGATATTATTTCTCTCCTGAAACTTACAAATTTGCGGTTCACTTTTAATTTGCCGATGAGAAAATTTAATGTTACTCCGCCGTACAAAAACAAGCTATTAAAGTACTCATATCCAGGTATTGAACAGTCTGGTGCAAAAGGGACATGTGAACGTTTCGGTGGCTTAAACTTGTATGGGTGTAACAGAAATTATATGATGTGTCAGTTCATATCTATGTAATAGATAATAAAACCGGCATGAAATGGGCTAACAACGGCTGAGAATGTAAATCAATTTGGTGGTCAACCTTGATTATCTTACTAGTTCTTTAATTTTTACCCGCGCCTCTTTATCCACACACCACAGAATCGTGTACGCACCACATAAAGTTAATGAGTCGTGTTAAGGAGAGAAACAAGATTAAAAACTAATGATATATATGTTGTTCCTGAATCGGAAGGTCATGATATCTTCCGGTAGGAACCAAGTGATTATGATGCTTTGTTCAGGCAGGGGCTGTATGAATTGTGTTGCCCTGTAACTAATTTCGTATTTGGATAGGCCAAAATATTGCAGCTATTACGTGCACCTTGATATGTTAAGCCAAATACGCGAGTGTATCCATAATAAGGTTGGTTTCAATGTCTTCGCAGACGTCAATACATAGATCGAGCGCATTAATTGCTTTTTCAGTGAAGTTACGATTCTTGATTAAAACAAATCGCACTAAAAGCTGTCTGTTTCAAGCAAAAAGAGTCATTTTAGTTATTGATGTGTTAATGAATGGAAGCAGCGTGGGTTTTAATATAAGCGCCGTTCCTGACAGTTGAGAGGTGATAGATAGGAATTCGATAACACTCACTAAAAAAAAACCGCTGCGAGCAAAAAACGAGGCATTTTCGCATTCCCAACAATAAAAAAAAGACTCCTGAGGCGGAATATAACGAAAGAAAAATGTATTGTATCAGTTTGGTTTATCTCCTAATGTATTATTGTCGCCTTTTAAAACGCTGACATGCATTTTTAACGAAACTCAAAGATATTCAGAACTTAATACGTGACTTTATACATTATAAGCCATGATGGATTCTACTGACAAGTATACAGAAGGCAATTACCGCAACAGTAAAGTTTTTAGCTCCTTGAGCGTCTAAAGAGAAAAGAGATTTATATTGCCGGCAGTGATGTGAAAGTTTATTATTCATGATGATATGTAATGCCAACCTACGGACAGAGAATCAGCCATATACCATTCAATAACATAGTTACACTCCATTTTGCGGTGCATCTGTTAGTAAAGGGTTAAAGATTACGTGCCTGGTTTCTCTTTTCTTTCATTCAGTGGGAAACGGGGGGAAACAGCCTCAAAGTTCTTTAAATTGCTCAAGCATTCATATCTCTCTGGGCATTATATTCAGTTTTGTCATTCATAACATTCAAAAATGTATTTATTAAAGTTTTTTTATTTTTATTTTTTCAGAACAACCCACTCCCATTTTCTTGACGTCAATTTGTCATGTCTGCTCGAATAAAAAAGAATTTCCCATGGTGTCAGCTCTGGCTCCACAGTAATAAGTCGTAAGTGACAATCATCAAATTCATGGTATGGTATTACATGTAAATGTAAAGGTGTATAATTGTACATAATATGAAATCCTTACACTACGCACGTTTCAGACAAAAGCAGCTGTTGTGCAGTACTATTGACGTAGTGCTTGTTTTTGATCGTGGAAGACTGACTCAAGTTACAACTGAGAATTATATTGTTTGCTGGCACTAAATTGCAATTCTATCTTCATAACCTGTGGTCATTAAAAAGTACATACCAGCTTTTCTGTTACTGTCGTACGATACCCCACCAAAGCCCTATGTCGTTATCACAAAAGGATTCTTTCATTAAAATAATCTAGATTTTACACGAATGATAGCACCAAATATTAATAAATGGCTTCAAAACACCACCGGCAGGCATTAATTAGTCAATTTATATTCATACACGAACAGTTTGGGTGTTATGAATTTTGCCAGAAAAAAAAATTAAAATTCAAATACCTATTCAAAATTTATTTCCACCAAGTTAAATAATGATAAAACAGATAATAAAAAAAAGCGGGAAGTCCTTCGATGATAGCTTACACATACCTCGGCACTGCTTATTTCCTTCGCAAACTGTCGTTCCCATTTTTAACAGTCAATGCCAGCACTAGTAACTAAGCCTTCAGTTAGGATAGATGTAATAATATTCTCTGGATTAAGTTCCGATAAGGCAAAAAATAAAACGCATTTTCAATAGCCCTAGGAAAAAAAGGAATTTTAAGTGCAAATTGGAAAGGGCTTAATAAAATTTCTAAGTGTTTTAGAACTTGCAAAGAGGAATCTGCAGCCTACGCTCCTTTCTATTAACAAATAAATGCCTTATATAATGAAATGCAAAAAGGTGCCGCTGCCAAGAGAATGTTGAAAAACAATAAAGTACACTCTCTTTGGAAACCAAAGTTTGCGTTAGGTAGTTACTGCTACTCTGATGCTAAGAGTAAAGGAGGCTACATAAAGAGATGAAGCTTTTTACGAGCAAACATTGTTTTGTACAACAAGGACGATTAGAGTGGTCTTAATGGCTTTTAGGCTACGTCTTTTTCGAGTGAATGTGTAATTAAACCTTGCCAAAAAACGCAAAACTGTGTAACCACAAGGACTTTATTTTGTTCAAGTATTCCCTGGATGCAAAACGTTGGCCCTCTAAAGTTAAACTACGGATTTGGCTGAAACAGAAAACCCAGAAGAAAAACGAAAACACATTTCAGCAAAAAAAACGTAATTAAACAAAAACCTGTTTCATAATTCAACAATTCCTGTAAATTGAAGGGTATTTTTTTTCGGCACGTTCCACTCAAATTCCAAGGAAGCCACGCTATACAGTCGATTTCTTTCTCTCTCTTGATTCGGCAAAATTAAACTAACATCAATCCATGATCTTTGAGGTTGTTTTGAAAACAAAAGTAACTCAGTCTTTTAAATGATGCAGTAAGCTCTGACACTTTCGAAAAAAAGAAATACATTAAGATAGGTTTTCCTTTCTTTTTTATTTTTGTATTTTTTTTTAAATTTTTATTCTTAAGTGCGAGGGTCAAGGCAAACCTGAAATTCATTTCCTGAGAAAAATTAAAGTAATTAATATAAATTGTACTAGCAAGTCATTTACTTCAACTAGACAGTTGCGCGTGTGTTGGATTATATCAGCGAATCAGTAGATGTGCTAAACATCTTTTGAAAGCATTTTGCCAACCTGAAGATGTATTCTTATATTGCAAATGGAACGCTAGTCCAGTAAATAAACGCTTACAAAAAGCTTATATATTTGAATTGTTATCTGTAATCAGAATACCCCTGCCGTGCTATTTTGGTCATCATGTCGCATTGCCAGAAACCTGAATCGAAGCGTCTGTTAAAGAGGAATATTAGTTATTCAGGTCCTCCCTAGAAGCTGTCACTAAATTTAAAGAGAGATAACAATTAAAGAAAGCAATAAACAGAAAGTCAAAAATCCCGTTTGAACGTGAATAAAGAAGGATAAGAAAATTAAATAGAGATCAAAATTCTTTTCAAGGCAAGTGAACGATTGTAATGGGAGGGTTATAAAGAATAAAATATGTGCAGCAAAAATGAAGTCTTACCTGGGAATCGCTTTAGGCAGCCAGGATTTATATCAGCGTCTTCTCGTCCACTTTTCTTGGAGGAAATAAACTCACTTCTTTCACAAATTGTCTTTAAAGAAAAAAAACCCAGTGACGTCATATCAGTACCTGCTAGTATTTTAATGTTACACATGTGACACCTTCTGGCCAACAACAACTGATAATGTTGCTTCTTGGTTTGATTAAAACAGCACAGTATTGGTAAAATATCTTCCTTTACTGTTTTTTTTTTGTTTTTATAACAGAAACTCCATACCTCCTTCAATCATTCTTTAGCTTTCACTTATTCTAAATGGAAACACCCTCCCTGTCCCAGAATTCACTGTCAATGTGTGAAACACACCAGCTGTCAAGGTGCATATTCTGTCTGTTTTTCTTGGAGTGCACTGAATTAGACCACTTAAGGGATTAAAACTTGGCTGCAAATTCTATACCTTGATATATGCATGTAAAAACTAAGAAACTTGTTTTTCTTGGAAGAGGGTGGGTCAAAAACGTTATGGTTAACAACTATCAGCTGGCATATCCCAGTATGGTCTCTGAAAATTCGTAATGACAGAAAGTGATTTAGGAATAACAACAAAGTTTGAAAAGAAACCAAGCATATTGCGCATAAATTGCTGGCACATGTACTGCAGTGACCAGTGATGCGTTCCTATTAAATTAAAAATGTATAATATAATGGCTCACAGGTATTAATAAATGGGAAAGGCTCCAGGTTCCATTCTGCACTTCGTCTCTGGGTATCCTGTAGGGTCTCAGTCAAAACATAAACTGCTGTCATATCTAAAACCAATAGCAATAACAATAGCAATAACGATATTCATAATTATTCATGATTAGAAAGTCTCCTCGAATTCCTCATCGGGGGAAGCTAAAAAGATTTTCTTTTATTATTGAGATGGATGGAGGGGGGGGGGGGAGGGTTACTAAAATTTAAACACCGAGATTTTCTTTATAAAAGGTAACCAGTTAAACCCTCTTTTAATCAGATATTGATGATACCTAATAGATTTATTGGGCATGAACTTAGCTGTATCGTTCAGTATTCCATGAATTCTGTAATCTTTCGGCAAAAAAGTGCTCGCTGAAAAACAAATACAGTTTCGTCACGTGTATTGTCTTATGGCAACAACCAGAATGCATTTTATTTTCCTTTCTCTGATATTCCAAGCTAGCATGTGTTGTAAAACAAAAAGCGCAATTTATGATAGAAAGAGATCGCTGAAGTGTTCTGGTAGTTTTACTAAGAGACCTAACCTATGGTGAAACACTGCTATTCTCGAAACCTGTGTAGAAGACAACAATCATGCCAGTTTACGAGCAAAAACTTTCCATGCATCAAAAGCTAGTGCACCAAGGTAACACGCGGAGCCGACGGTATGAGACAGGCAAGCGTAATCGTAAACTGGACATGGCGTAATCGTAAAGGGGGCATTTCTTTTGTTATACTTTAGAAACAACATAGATATAACTATGACTGTATTACCCATACCTAACTCACAGCGCCTTTTCAACACAAAGGCCCCGTGCATAAGATGAAAAAGGTGTCCGGGTAGAACGATTGCCCGCCAACTCGAGCTACAATGCACCTTAGGCGAGCCAACTTTTCATTTCCTTACAAACCTTTTACATGAGAAACAAAAAGACGCCCGCCCAGCAGGGTCACTCTTTTTATGATGGTACTGTCACCCTCCTAGCAGAGAAAACTTCCCCATATAAACTTCTTGAAACGCCCAACCGGGTGAATTTGGTCAAGGCGAGACAATCAGAGCATGCGCGGGCGTTGTGGGCTTGGGGAAAAAGGTTAACTTTTTTCCTAATATAAACGCTCGCAAAATTTGACTTGGCTTGGAGGATGACCACTCTTCCTGGGACAGGTTTTCTCCATATAAATGTGGCCTTACTCCTTGCATCGCTCTAAAGATGCCATATTAGCCTTTTAAGACCACATAAACATACGCGATAAAATTTGCTCTTATATCAAATCTGAACCTGATTTGTCACGATCATAATACCCCAAGATAAAGCTCTCCAAATTCAGTTGAATCCTCATAATATTTCTATCCAACAAGTAGCTCTTTATTTATAACTAACCTAAGAAGCTAAGACAAAACACCTTACTTCAGAGTAGGTGTATTATTTTTCTTTTCATTATTATTGTTTCTTTCACTTTTTGTTTAGATAACTGGTGGCCATTGCCTACTAAAACGGCTTAGTCTGCGGATACGGTCGAAGATAAGTAACATAACTATGAAATATGAGTATTAATAAAGCTAGTTTTCTCCAGTTCTGGAAAAAAAAATGTGCATGAAATCAGGGGATTGTTTCGTCACTCACACAAGTAACATTATGGGACACAATGGAAATTAAGGCGTTTCAGTTCATATTCATTGCATACTCATGAAAGCATAGTTGATGGCGACTGAAAAAAAAAAAATGAACAATAACAAATGCCATTCTTCAGCGACCAGGGGCTGGAAATGATTTGATTTTACTACGAATAACTTGTTAGACGAACGTTTCACCAACTAATTTGTTTCTTCTGTTCCACTCATCCATAATGAGATGATCATATCTAAACAGCCTGTTTTTGTCAGACTTCAAGCAGAGTTGCCTGTTTGATTCGCTCCTAAATAAAGATGAGCATGAGTAAAACTGTCCATCTTCGTCATCAGAATAGCATTGTCGGTAGGTCCATTTTTCATCTGGATCATGAATAGTTACCACAGGAACAATATCATCAAGGGACAGAACAGAGTCACTGATGTCATTCTTTATACTTTTAAGCAATACCATTATGTCTCTTAAAGTTATATTATCACCATCGTTAGATGCAGAGTCTTCTTCCACTGCGTCAGGTCCATTCCATTCCTCATTTTCAAACGCTACAAAAGTTTTTGACTGTTTAAGCCACGCAAATTTTGGGACTGCTTGAATAACTTTAATTACGACCTCCTTAGTTCCCATGACTGTTTTCTTGGCTTTCTTCTTCAAGAGTTTTGAAATCTTTAAATCCTGAAGTCCCTCTTGTCCCTGTTCGCGGGACTCTGTGTAGGCGTCATTAAGTATCGCTAGAAACATGTTAAGGAATATCATAACAATGGTGACCATGTATGCAAACACGAAAAATGGTCCAATAAAAATACTAATAGTTCGCAGTTTATGAAATGGCGCTTTGGCGCCAATGAGCATGAGCAGAACGGAGCTGAATGAACGCAAGAATGAGTGGTATTGTTCAACGCTTCTGCCAAAAGTAAGTGTAGTAAGCATGACATAGGCAATAATTATCGTCATAAACACAGCGGTAAAAGACCAGAAGAACTTGGCGGCGCTACTGAGTGTCATTCGCATTTGAATAATATGCGAATTAAATCGAATAATTCTTAAAAGCTTCATTGTCACTAAAAATACAACAAATGACAGCAAAAACACTTCGGTGTCAGACCACAAGGCAATGTCGTCTGTGCTCCAGCTTTGAAATGGGTTCTCTTTAACCTTTAAGATGAATTTGCTGGTGTAAAATTCTTTTAAGAAGAACACAGCTAATGATAGAACCGAGCTTCCTAGAAGAACGATCTCCAACCAGCTCCATGGATCTTTGAAATACTTAAAACCACTCTGGTAAATCTTAACAACTTCGATGCCCACGCATACTAGGATAAATAGCATGAAGAGTAATTGACATGTCTCATAGGCTCCTCGAAAGTTAGGATCTTGAGGAGAGTAGACTGTCAACGTTTTAAACTGTGAAACCGTGTTCGTACCTCCGTTTGGAAATCGTTCGAATAACATCTTAATGGCACAGAATAAAGAGGTTGCCGGCTCATACACGGTGAATTCAATAAATACAGCAGCTGTAATGTTATCGATCCAATTGTTGATTTCCAAGCTGTCAATCACCTGCTGAGCATCCTCTCGATTATAGCCAAGATCAGCTACGTAACCGCCACCGGAGTACACTGAATACAAGCCCTGAAATGACAATGTACGCAACTGCTCGGCAGTTTCATAACGCCAGGGTCTTGGACAGAGGAATGACCGTTGGAAAAGGGATTCAAAATGACTTTCATTATAGATTGGAATCCATTTGGGCTTGTGATACTTGGTCATATCTTCGTTCTTTTCACTGTAGTATTGGATGCATCTGGGAAACAATTGCACAAGTGAAGGCTCAACAACCATGACTTGACAACTGGGATCTGACAACAAAAAAAAATGACTTGGAGGATTATTCTTGGGCATGCAAGGGACAAGGGAGCCATTCAAATTTCACTGCAAACAAAAAAGTTTAGCTACAAAAATAGTTTTTAAGTTCACTTGACCCTTGGACTTACAGTGGGGGGAGGTAGGGTTGGATGCAGCCCCCTCGCTATTTTTTTTCTATTAATTATTTTTAACAAGACAATTTTACCTTGACACTTGTCCATTTCAGTAAATGTTCCTTCATCTTTGAGACACATTTACTGCGAATTTGGTAGAAATCGGCTGATATATAGCACAGGTGGCCCAAGCGTAATATGAGAGTTTGTATGGGCAATAAGAAGTTTGAAACTTGAAATAAATGAACTAAAAGCGGTAAAAGTTATCAATAAAGTGTAAATATTGTTACCTGGTGTCGTTGTCTTTGCCTTTACGAAGTTTCTGCGCGATTTGAGTACTTTTACATCATCTGACCTGACAATGTAATAATACGAGACAAGGCCGGACAGAATCGCTCGATCGACCGACAGAGCTGCTCAGAATCAGCTCCAAATTTCACGCGGAAAAACAAACACACTTACATTTTGGGTAGCGCGGCAGCAAGAGGGCCGCTAGCATTTTAACTCCGTGGAATACGAAATTTCCAATGGCTAGGCTTTATACATTTTTGTTCTCTTTATGTATTTATGTCGTTAATGTCACTTAGACGTATGAGCACGAAAGCAAAGAATAAGAAAGGCGAAGAACAAGACTTTGAGACGTTTGTTCGGGTAACACTTGGTTCGCTCCAGAAGAGTGTAAATGCCATCAAGAGCGCAAAAGATGAGAAGTTGAGCGAGTTGAACTCGCTTAAAGCCAGAGTCTCTTCAAACGACGCTTTACTATAGGGAATGTCAAAAAAAAAAACAAGATCCGCTTACCGTAAAATTTGAAAAAGTAAATGGCGAAATTCACGACATCAATTGCAAGGTTGAGAAGATTGAGCAGGACATGGAAAATAACACCTCGACGATTAATTCCCTTTATAAACGGCTCTTAGCTTTGGAGCGCTACTCTAGAGGCTTTAATCTTAGATTTTATAAAATTCCGGAGCACATTTTCGGAACGATCTTCTATTTCTATCCGTTCTAGGCCTACTAAAAAACTATTCAAGAATTCCCTCTTCAGTCATTATTTATCACAATATTAAATAAATGCTAGATTGACTTAGTTGCCTCATCTACTTATATACTTAACACCTAGATTAATATCACGCTGTGTGTGTTCGTGTATTCATGTGTTTAGACCAGCTATATTTTATTTGATTATTGTTTGTTATTTTTTTTGGTTTTCTGTATTAGCATTTTAATTAATGTAATTTATTTATTTTCCTCCGTTGTATCCACTTAATTAGAAATCTTTTATATTTTTCCATCTCGTAGGGCAATGTATTAGTTTTACTATTTTTGCCCTTTTTTCTCTTAGGTTATTTCTTAACTAATAAACTACCTGTTTCTATAACTTGACCATATAACCTATAGAGAGAAATAAATTGACTACTACTACATTTTGGCTTAAGATCACTTTTCTGCAATCCGTTGTGGTAAATTTTGCGTCTGAATCGCTTAACTCGATCGAAAAGGTCAAATATGGTTCAAAAATCGGCGCCGTTTATCCATGTCTAGTTAAATTGTGACATTTCAACCGTTTTGTCGCTGGCGGTGACTGGTCGCTAACGTCAAATAATAACCCACCGGGAGAGGGTGACATTTCTTCGTTACGACAAATCTCTACGCTTCTACCTCCCAGCAAGGAGAAAAATTTTAAAAAAACTCCGAGTTTTCAAGCAGCTGATGTAAACATTATTCCTTAATTTTTACCCTTGCTGGGATGTGGGTGCGTAGAGATTTGTCTTAACGAAGAAATGTCGCCCTCTCTCGCCGAGCAACAAAACGGTCGAAACGTTACACTTTTACCAGTTATGGATAAATGACGCCGATTGTTGAACTGTAGTTGATCTTTTCGATCGAGTTATGCGATCCAGACGCAAAGTTTGCCAGAACGGATTGCTGAAAGGTGATCTTAAGGCATCACATTGTAGATTCAGCGGTGCAAAATGTAAGTGTGTTTGTTTTCTTCGCGTGAAATTTGAAGCTGATTCTGAGCAGCTCTGAAGATCGATCTAGCGATTCTGTTCTGCCTTGTCTCTTATTATTACTGTCAGGTCAATTGATGTAAAAGTACTCAATTCGCACTGAAACAAAGACAACGACACCAGGTAACAATACTTACACTTTATTGATAACTTTTACCGCTTTTAGTTCATTTATTTCATCTAAGTTTCATTTCCCATACAAACTCTCATATTACGCTTGGGCCACCTGTGATACATAGGAGATATTTATTGACAATTGGGATGTAGTTTATGGGTTGATATGAGCTACTAAAGCTTTGAAATTGAAATGGGAGGTACAGTACACCTATTATTTATTTTCTGTCTTATTTACACAAATTTTTCGCAAGAAGACACTTGGTGTCACCTTTTTTTCAAACGTGTTGAGAAATAGAGTTTCCACGGAAACTTAAACATAGTACAGGTCTAAAATCATCGCTTTGCCCTCACCAATTTTGATTCTCTTTTGTCGAAGTCTTGGCATCCCTACCATGAAAGCTTCTCTGTTGCCGATAAACCCCTCTTTGTAGATGAAAGGCCTGCCATTATACCACTTGACATTAAAAAGGCCTTCTACGAGTTGTTCCTTAGCCCACTTCCAGAAGGACTCTGTACTATTTACCTGCAAAGAAAGAAAACTAATAACTTACACCTTGCCCTTTAGTTTTGTTCAATATCCGAGGGCTTCTTTTTTGCTTTACTGTATAACTTCATTTAGCATGCCGAATTTTTTCTTTAAATTGTTTCAGGTACAGAAAATCACATTTGTTTAATTCACGACTGTGAATTACTTTACTTCCTCCTCGGCGTTTAATATCATTATCACCATCATCATTATCGCCATTCCTATTACTGTGACCAGTGATCCCTTATTGGGTAACGGATCACGTACCGTAAAAGAACGTTTCCTGAGTCTGACGCTCGTTCGCTGATGACCCAGTTACATTACATACTAAGCTTGATTATTTTTGTCAAAGTTGTCAGATAATCTTTCGCAGCTGATGACCATATTTGGCACTAGGATCATCGTGGGCTTAGTCATTACAAATATAACAATGCATTGTAGATTTAAGCATCTACTAGCGTCACTATATAAACCGCTATGAAACAATATAAAACATTGGTATAAGAGAAAAAAAGGTATATTAGTTGAAATCTAAAAGGGGCTTGTTGTCAGTTGTCAATATGATGACCAAGGCTACTCCAAAGGGAAATATATATGTTACAGTTATATCATTCTATATAAATGTAAACAAACCTTCTCAAATCCTGTGAAGACAAGCCTTATTGACTTCGTAAGCTGATATCTGGTGCTGTCACGATTGCCGTAACACACCATCATCAAGAGAGACAGGAACACAATAAATATGGTGATCTCTATCACCACCTTCGTAAGTCTGCTTTTCAGAACACTCAATGAGCGTACCCTATGCAACTCTTCACCCTTCGGTGGATGCAAAATGGATTCCTTGTCTACTCTGTGGCTTGAGAGACATTGTCCATAGATTTCGTCATTTTCTACTGGCTTTCTTAAGATGAGTGACAGAAGTGATACTAAAACTACGACTTTTATTGGCTGAATCACAATGACGTCTTGAAAGAAGGAGATCATCACTGAAGCAAGCCACTGATTAGCTACTTCCTTACCCCACATCAGGCTGTAGAAAACAACGAAAGCTGCTGATACAATGGACATTGTCAGGCAAAGAGCCCATCCAATATAAACAAAATAATGAGGAAAAAATCCGCTTGATTTTTCATTTAGATCATTTTGTTTACTGCTCCCGTTGCTGGTATTTGAAGCCGCTGCCTTTATGTTCCTAAATATCGCAACAACAAGAACGTTGACGGGAACTGAAACCAGCCCACTCTGAAGTCCAATTTTAATCTGAGTCCAAGATAACTTAAAAGGACCGATCTTAAAAGAGTCTCCTATCCCAACACCCTGTTTGTAAAACATCGCATTAGTCACCATTGTGGCAAACAATATTGAAAAGCAACAAGAAAGGCGTTGGCACCGCGTAAAAGTGTTATGAGGTGCTTTCGTAAAGAGTGATAACCACAAATGCTTCTCGCTAAGAGTTTTGGCACTCCGAAAATAAAAAAGGTTTCTAAAAGCCAACGATTCTTTTTTTCCCGCGGAAGCAATCTCCACTTCAATTTCACCATCACCTTTATTTAAAGCAAGCCATTGGTTACCTAGGAAATACCACTTTTCATTAGTAGCATTGCAGGTAACCAGTACTTGATGAAAAAACCACGCAGGGCTATTTCCTGAATTGTCGTGCCAAATTTTAATTTTAAACAACGGGCCCAGAGATTCAGTAAGATGGAGAGTAAAACTGTTAACGCTTCCTCGAGCAAAGAACTTTTTGTCCAGATAGTTATGTGATAAGACAATTGGAGGGGTGCATCCATTCTCGCCAAACAGTACTATTGCAACATTTGCTGTGGTTCCACTGCCCCTCCAGATACCAGTTTGAATTGAGATGTTGTAAGAGTGTTTGTGGTCACCATGTTCTACTGTCAGGAGCTGAACATTTGGAATCACCTTTACAAGAAAAGATAACAATTAAATGTAATCAATATAATTAATTCTTCAAAGAAGCCATACAATTTAAAAAAAACAGGGCTAAGGTAGGACACACTGCACGCTTCATACTGACGAAATAAATGGATAAAAATATAGGAATACTTTGAAATGAATATTAGATAACTCAGTAGTTTTCCAAGCTGTTAATTACGTAGAACAAAATACACTTGCTAAAAAATACCTCAAAATGGTCTTTCTTGTCCGCTCTCCTCGCAAATACGAGTCCAGCAGCGTAAACACCAAATACTAGGCAAACGAAGGATAAAACCACAAAGTTTCCAGTCTCCCCAAGGCGAGTGAACTCATCAAAAACCACATCAAAATCGATAGGATTTGGCGCGACAAAGAAATCTCCACCAAATGCTGACAGATGATTGCAAAGGCAATGAATTTTTCCAACTGTATTTTTACTTCCAATCTAACAGTAATAAGGATGAAATAGAGAATGAACAAAAGACTTAAAAATCAAATAAAATAGAAATTGCTGCTGAAGGGGCTATTTAACGAGGATATTGCTGTTTAAGGTCAATTTTGTTCTGAAGTCATCACTTAGTGTCTTTTCCCATACACAATACTCTTGCAGGGTTATGAAGATATGATACAAATTTTATAAGGGGGCACTATACACGATAATTGTTTGGTGATTTTTGAGGCATAGTATTAAAATATGAAAAAGTTGGGCAATCTATGTCCACCCTTGCGACCCGTAGAAGTAGAAAAAGACAATAAGGAACAGTTTCAGTGCCTAAATATAGTGTGGGTCTTTATTTTTGGATTCAATTGAAATGAAGACACGGTTTAACTTTCGGTAAAGATAGCAAATGGCGAGGCACAGCCCCTTTTCAGATTTTAGGCGTAAGCTTACCAGGTGGTTTGCCGCCTCATAGACTTACAAGCAACCTCGTCTGAGAACATTAAAAAAAGAGGATTCAAATATGGCCAATTCCCGGCCACATGGATACGAGGGTCTCTTAAACATTCCATCGCTGCTCTATGTTAATGCTTTCTAAAAACAATTCTATGTAGAAATATAGGCTTTGTCACCTAAGTTAGCAACAATCATTTTTAAAGAAGTCGAAGGAAGTATATTTTGCGCTTGCATATTATTTGGCTTAGACCCATAATATGCTTACAAATGATACCTTACAGCCTCTGTTTGTCCACTCCTCTTTTTCCTCTGACCAATACATACACGCTCCCATTGTAACTCTAATTTTATACCACACGTCAGTACCATTTTGAAATTCGGAAGTTACAAGCTTTGCTACAGAAGGAGGGTTCTTCACTTCCACGCATGACCGCTTGTGACGTTGACCGCCAGTTTCCCGGCATCCTCTCTTTACTCTTGTTGTGTTGTTATTCTTGTTGATGGGTGATTTAGGAACATACCGAATACCGATGTAGTGAGTTCCTGTATGTCCCGTGATTTTCGGCGATATCCTTATTAGGTATGGGTCTGATAAACACTTGTCAAACCCGTCTCCTCTCGAGGAGTTTAAGCAGGAAGTAAAGTCGGGAACAGTGGTTTGAAAATTGTTGTCTACCGGTGTTGGCCTTACTCGGTTTCTGATGTAAATTTCTAGTCTCTCGTTATTCGATGGCACTATCTTAATATTGGTTTCCATATCTTTATATAATGAAAGCGAAATTTTATGAAAACGCATGTTTCTTATGGAATTGGGAGGACTAGGTTTTACGAAAAAGATTTCCTTTGGTTTCTGTTTCTTTTGTTTCTTTAGCTCTTTTTCTTCCCGTTCCCAGTTCTTTATAAATAATTGCACAGGCTTTTTAAGACCTTGCACACGAATGGCCCTGCCGGAAGTGACGTTCTTTAAAGATACGTCAAGAACAGAAGATCTAATGAGCCTGGAGTTCACGTGCCAGGTGTAAGGATTCTCCCTAAACGAGGTAAGCTGTAAAAAAAAGAGAACACCTTAAATTAGATATTTGTGCCAATGGGCTCTAATAAAGCAGTTTCTGCAATTTTTGACAAAGGATAGTATTGATATAAGGACTTCCATGTCAACATGCTCTTTAATCGTCATACTGGTAACATTATTGTATGATGGAGTAGGCTAAAACTACTTCCGCAGAAAAGTACTGCTGAATGTACCAAATATATGGTCACACGCTGGGATATAGGCAGTAAAAGTCCAAAGGTTATAAATTCTCCAAAGTTGTTTCTTTTCTTTTCTTTTTTTTTAAGGCGATGAATTTTTAAGTGGAATTCGTAGCAAACAGGGAATAAAGGGTTTAAGTAAAGATCTTGAATGAACTGGGACTGACAAAGTGTTAAGTACCTTTACATCTACAACAGTATTATTGTCCAACTCTTGACCCTCGAATAGGGTGCTGGGATCAGGAAGCTTGACTCCGTTTTCACCTTTTAGCAGGTTCTGTACTTTCATGTCGTTAGCTCTTTCTACACAAGCTGTTAGGTTAAGAAATGGAGTGGTAATCACTATTGGGTTTTCACAGATACCCTCTGCCTCGATAACTTCGTCTTTCATTACGTCAACGAGTTTCATGCAGCTCTTTGTAATTTTCTTGCTCTGGTATGAAAGAAAGGAGGGAAAAAAGTTTAGTAATGTTTCGTTTCCGCAGACAGAGTGACATTATTATTTATTAGTATTTAATATGCTTATATAAATGTTTAGTTATTATCGCTCTACAAATAAATTCAAATTAAAAGCTTTCAAATGTGTGTTTAGTTGCCCGTTTGCATCCTGTTTAGTTTGGTAAGGACAGCGCTCAAGTACCCCATTAAAGATATACCTTCTCTCTGTCGACAGCACTTTTCTCTCCATCTTCTGTTATTTTAGCATCCTTAGATGAAGCCATCATGACGTTTCCAATTCCAGTCAGAATGTTAATGTTGATTTCTTTTCCAATCTCCGCCTCTTTTGCTGTGTCATTTTTCATCGTTGCTAAGAACATTGTTGATTTTGTCAACAACGTTAGTGCATCCTCCTAATGGAGAATAAAACGATAAGTAATTTCTGAGGTAGGGAAACATAGAAAATATTAGCAGTGGAATTAGTAGTACACATGCTTGTGTTCAATCAAAGTCATGAGATAGCGATATTAACCAACTGTTCCTGTTCGTCATGGAACTTCTTACCTGGTTGTCGGTATTTCCGATTAAAATTAATCCACGATTAAATGTGCCAATCGCCCATTATTTTCAGTGGGCTTTAATTTCTGTACTGTTGGACGAACATTCAATGTGACTAGTCGAGGCATCTTTTACTTTTATTAAAACGGAAACTTCCATAACACAGATTGGTAATGCCCTTAAAAAAACAATTGTCGGCGTTTGAGCAACGGATTCTTAGCCCGCGATAAGCTCACCAACGACAGAGATTAGGAAGATTCAACCCAAGATGGGCGATTAGTTTAATCGAGGTATGAACAACCACGCCCCGAACGCCACCAATGCCTGCGTTCTGCCCTAGTCGTTTTTTCCTAAGAAATATTTTCATGTGGTCCCTACCATGAATTAATAGTGGACTGACCTGTGTGGACTGAGAAAGTCTGTTGTCTACACGCTTGGTAGAGTATGCAGTAATGACCGCTACCTTTGTCACAAGGTTCAATCGATTCACTTCAACTCCAGACATAATTCGTAACACAGAGTCTTTGAACTGAAATACAAATCAATATAAAATCATATAAGGGTATGCACACGATGTTGGTGACCGCCTTTTTGTAATAAATGGCCTAATGCTACATTTAGTCTTACAGTTCCTCTAAACACATGAATAGAAACTTGATTTTATGCACAGTTGATGCGCAATTAACGTGCATTTTAACGAGTACCTATTTTCTGCATAAAGCTTTGATTTAAAGAAATAAATTTGTTGTGAACGAAATGAAGTGTAGTTAAAAGACGCCATTTTGGCCTACTCTCAGCTTCGGTCTCAGTTACCTCTACAAAAAAAACTGTTTTGACCAGAATAGACAAAGCATCTAGAGATGCACATATACCAAAGTTTCTCCTCAGCTCAAAATTTATGGCTGAATTTCTGAATGGTTATTAAATAAAAAACACCTTTTTAGTGTTAGAAAGTATTTTTAAATGCACCAAATTTCCAAGGCACGATGCATAGCTGCGCGTAGAGGCTCGATTATCGTTCTTTGTCATTTCGTGCATCGTGCCTTTGTCCTTGAGGCCGGCCATATGTAAGCACGATGAAGGCGAGAGTTAAGCACGATAAGTTGTTTAAGCGCGAAGAGAGAGGAACGATGACACTGCAGAACAAAACAAACTCGTAGAGTATGATACAAAACGGACTTTCTTAGCAACTTAAATACCCCAATTTATTTCTTTCTCTTTTCAACACCATAGTTTTCTCTTCAAATGATATATATCAACGATTGTTCGAAAAAGGCTCGATGAAAGCACAGTTAAGGCTCAGTAAAGGCACCATGAAGGCACTATCTATGCACGATCAATGGAATTCAGGTTTGATACACGTTTATCGGCTTCTCATGCACGATTATCGTGCAAGCACGATGCACAATGACAAAAATTGACCTTCACACCGTACACTTAGCCATAAATTCGTTGTTTCTTTGCCCAAAACTGCTACGGCGACCTAAAATTTACTCCTTTCTTTAAGTTCTTTTTTTTTCAGAGACAATTTTGATATACTCAACTATATAAATTTAATCTTTCTAAACCCCACTTAGTGATGTTTGTCAATCTCACCGTTTCGTCTTGTTTTAATTTATCGTTGTTGTCGACAACAGAGAGTATCGTTATGGCCATATCTGCCGCTTTTTCTACGTCTTTGTTGTTAACCAACAGCTCCATTTCATTTTCAGCATCTTTGATTAGTCTCAACAGGGCCTCCGATGCAGGTGGTGGTTTCACCTGGAATAACAAAAAGTACAAGAAAAACACAAGCGCAAACTATTACGCGACTGAGGGAAAGTTTTAGAAAGCCTACACTTCAATCTATATTTAGACTACTACTTTTACCTCCATTACTTCATTGTCTTTTGGTACTACTGACACTAAAATATTATCATACAGACATTGAAAACGAGTGACCATGCCCATGACACTAGCAACTGGCAATGGCACCCACCATGACAATGATAATTCAGCAGTTACAATGGCAATAGCATTAGCAATGGCAAAGACAGTGACAATGATAATGGTGATGATAACGGCAATCACATCGGTATTGGCAGTCAAAGCTAGGTGAGAATAATAATGACAATGAGAATGATGATGGAAAAAATGTTGATAATCAAAATGATAAGTCGACAACTATAGTATAGATTACGTTTGTCAAAGAAATATTCCTTTGAGAGGTGTGGTCTAGGTAATTTCGTACAGCAAAGGTTAAATAAGACCCTCACCTTTGTTTTTACAAAAACGCTTGTATATTCTCCAAAAGCGTCAATAATTTGCAGCTCCAGTATGCGTTCGTGATCTTTATTAGGGTCACCTAGAGGCAGTTTGCTTGTCACATTTCCAATACTTCCATCTTGAATGATAACCGTACTAGAACTAAACGTGTATTTAAAAGCGTAACGGAGTGGTGTATCTTTGTCGTACCAACCCAAGCAAGTCACATAAAAGTCTGTAAGAATGGCGGCGCCTTCTCTCGGTGTCACTTTGCAGCCACTGTCTGTGCCTTGAACGTTTTTTGGGGGCGAGTTAAGGAGAAAGGAATAGACCTCTTGTTCCTGAGGCTGCCCATTGTTATCAAACGAATTTACTCTGATTTGAAATTTCTGCCCATCTCTGACTGGAATCACACTATCCACGCTGGATATACTAAACTGTGTTGTGTCTTCACTAGTCCTTACCAGGCCACTAGCGTTTTTCAGTTCTTCCCAGATGGAGTCACCTTGATGATTCGTTACAAGAATATGAATGGTCCATGAAAATGTGGCGATCGTGGCGCACTGTATTCCTCCACAAAAGACCTCAAGCTTCATGAGCTTATTGGGACTAACTTTTTTCGCGCAATTATTGATGCACCTGAATAACATTGAAAATAAATACTCTGAACTCATGATCCAGTTTAATGTTCAGACACCATTGAATATTAGGGAGCTTAAGCAAAGACGACGGCGACAGCTACGAAGTTATAGGTTTAGATTAGCTAAACAGCAACCCTGTACGTGCATCACGCTTTTTTGTACATTTCTTTGCCGTGACTGCACGACTATGACGTGAAAATGCTTTATTTTACGTTTTATAGAGGACGTGAACACAAGACAACGACTTTCTTTTCCTTTTCCTGAACTTTGATACAGTCCCTTAGAATTCAACTCCAGAGAAATTTGCCAACATTTGACGAATTGATCAAGATGGAATAAGCACGATAAACTCTGGAGCAGCGTGTATTCACTTTTTAAGTGACGTTTCCGTAGCCGTCGACGTCGTTGTTGCTTAAGCTCCCTATTAACCTGTTACAAACCGAGCTCAAGGGCATTACTGGGTGGTATAAGTTATTGGCACCTTGACATCGCTCTATTACTAAGACCACAATTCATTTTTTTTTTCTTCCATATTTAAATTTGCTAACCCTGTGAAATTCAAATAACAAAAGCCCTAGTTTGGTAGAAAAAAGCAAAACCCTAAAGGATTCTGGTAGTAGTTGTAGCCCAAGGTTATGACTGTACGGAACGTGCTTAGGGGGGCAAGAAAAATATCCGGAAGGACCGTCTTCTTGGAAACGGTCCGTCCCGTAAATCCCTGACGGTAAAACAACCAATCAAGGGGCGCCATTCAGCACTAAGAATTGTTGCCAAATGACAAACCCTCCGATGATATAGAAGTTTGCGTATCACTAAAATTGATTTATTATTTACCAATCTAGCTGAACACTTGGATTATTTTGGCTTGACTTACCGAACAAAGAATGGAACTTTTGACTTCAACTCTAACTCATGCTCTGCATAAGCAGCTCTGCTGTCTTTCATCACTGCCAACTCAAAAAAGTAAGTGCATCCAAATGTTAGGGAGGCGACTTCAATGGCAACTACACTTTCTGTAGAAAACACAGATTCACTCTCGTTGGCAATACCAAAGCAAGGCTCAGATTCCACTTTGGTAATTGATACAGTATCCAGAAAACTTTTTAGGCATTTTCTTTGACATTTCCAAGCAAAATTCAGTCCTTTGTTATGAAGACTTTCTGCCTCTGGATCGCAAGAGCCTGTGCTATTCAGTCTGACCTCAGTTTCGTTCCTTGTTATTGACTTCGGTGCGTTGATTTTGGCCACAAGTTCTGGTCGACGGATTCTTATAAATCCGAAGTCATACGATGAAGTCCCTGGCACTCCTGCTATCACTACTTTTAATGCAACAAACAAGATTTCTGCATCAAATTTTAATGGTATTAGCTGGATGGCCTTTCCTTTTTCCATTAAAAATTTCCCGAAGGTCTTTGTTTTGGGGTCGATCTTTGACATCATCCATTCATAATCTGTCTGATTCGAAGCGGAACATCTGATGGTCACTTTAGGCCAAAGGTATAATGTTCGTTGTGTTGTGTACACTATGTCTGACTCGGAAACAGAGCCCTTCAAGGGTAGCTTAACTGCTGGTGGTTGACAATCGCATGCAACTGAAATAGATTAAATTATCCTTTTGTTAATAGCCAAAAGTGATTTTAAAAATGTACAATGAGACACTTCCACGACGCCTATTTCCTTTCGTAAACGGTCGTTCCTATTTTTAACGGTTGATGCCACCATTGGTAACCAAGCCT
This sequence comes from Porites lutea, assembly GCF_958299795.1. Classification (NCBI taxonomy): domain Eukaryota; kingdom Metazoa; phylum Cnidaria; class Anthozoa; order Scleractinia; family Poritidae; genus Porites; species Porites lutea. The sequence continues at coordinate 12,739,924 of NC_133207.1, read as the reverse complement.
TTAGTTATGATAGATGTATTATAGTCCCTGGCTTAAGTTACAACAAGGCAAGTAATTTTAATAGTCTCAGAAAGAGCGACGTTGAGGCCAACGTTGAATTGACATGAAAAGTTATGGAAAGGGCTAGGGTCACCTGTTATTGATGTATCAGTTAAAAGAGACAGTTTGAGGGGTTGACGTACTTAAATTTTTCGGAATTTTGGCGGGTCGGTGTGGTAGTGTTGTGGTGAGGGATAGAGGATACGAGAGGTCGGAGTTCAGTCTGGGCTGGACCCTGGGTTTCGATTGTCTTTCTTTTAAATAGAAACACTCTCCATAACAGGTCAAAAATTTTCTAAGTGTCTTAAAAATGGTAGCGACGGTTTACGAAAGAGACAATTGCTTCCATGAAAGAATTCCTTACTCCAAAAACAATAAGGGAAATGGTGTAAGCTTTCGGCGAAATGATTCCTTGGATTGTTTGACTAAACAAGCGTTACTCACGATTGTTTAATGGTTGCCTTGAATATCATCAACAAATCAAACCTAACGTTTGTCTACCCAAACGACCCCAGGAATCACTACACTCAAAGCTTGCGCCCATTGTCCCTAGAGTTTCTGAAGAGGGGAATTAAGTAAGGCATAAGCGTTTGATGAGAGTGCCATATAAATGACACACGTAAGAGCTTTACGTACATAGATGCATACATTAACCTTTTTTAATCTCGAATTTACAGCTTGTTGACTAATATTTTTGAGCAGATCAAGCCATATTAAACAATAGACAAAAAGGAACTGATTATAATTAATCAAACCTTAAAACAATAGCAAATTATAAAACTTAGACTTGTATTGAAATCTTGGTAACACAGCCACTGAAGTGTCCAAAAACACATGAAAAGCCATAACAAAAGGGAAAAAAGCCCGAAACAACTAAAAAATAGTTACTTACACGGGTAGTTAATTTCCAGATACGCAGGCTCAAAACGTGTCGGAGTACCTGCAGGAGGAACTCCTTGCCGAATGAACTGCTTGAGTGTTGTAGTGAGGTTATGGGTACTCGATTCCGTGCAGTAAATCGCTATCTGTGCAGTTGTAAGCGTACTGCCAAAAGATGGTTGTGGTCTATATAAAATACACAATCGGAGGGAGATAAGGGTACCTGATTTCAACAAACCAAAAAGTGATAAGTTTCTAAAAAAAAGTATCATTTGCGAAATCAAATGAATTTAATAATCGTAGGATGATTAGGTGAATCTGAAAGTCAGCTTCAAAAACGTTTTTCTATATTTTTCTAACAGGTTCAGCCAAAAATATTCTACAAAATGTGTTCACCTCAATTTCAAGACCCTGTTGTTCAAATATCCTCCCACCATGCGAAAAAACGAATGGACCTGAAAGGAAGTTAATTGAATGAAATTAAACAGGGCCTTTGTTGAGTGCAAAGCAAAGCAGGGTTGAACAAAGATCAATGCCTTATGGTCCACTGCCATAACGACAATCCAGAATTAAAAGACAGTCGCTGCTTACTCGCGAGACTGCTGCCGGCTTCAAGTATTTGCTTTAAAACAAACGCTGGAATTTTTACTGGACTCAGTACTGCCGAGAAGCAAATCGTCTGGGTTTGCTTTGACAGGAGCGGAACTCGAACCTGGGACCGAGGATTGCGAATCCGACTGCTCGAAAACTCCGCCTCGCTGCTTCGTAAACGCTACTGGATAATTCCCGCCGAGTAAGAAAATAACTCAAGAGAATATGGCTTTTAACCCTAATGCTGTACTGACCTCTTCTGTTACCCTTAAAGCCACTTCTTTATGTTCATTGCTTGAAGTGTTCAGGTATTGCATCAAAAATGGAGTATTGGTCAATACCAACCAAGCCTCAAAATAGTATCCTAGAACAAAGAAAAAAACAGGCTTCCTTTAGTTAAAATTTTGCACACGAAGGGCTTTTCATAATGGTTAATAATAGAAACAAGTTACGAATTTATACATGTACTCTATAACAGTGTGCGACCTTGGTTTACTTTACTCTCACCAAGAATTAAATATTTCAAACGGGTGACTCTGGGAGGTAATGTAGTTAGGATGTGGGGCAAAAGGCGTGATAAAAAAAATCAAGGTGATATACCAGGGTTGCAGCCATAAACCTCTATTCTGAGGGCAATGTTGTTGTGCCAGCTGGAAGGTAACAAGAGGAGGGTTCTGGCGACTGCAGGGGCCATGACCTCGTGTTTAACTATTGTGTTGCTGTCTTGGTTCCCATCAAAAACCTGCAAACGATTTTAAAAGCGCCTTAATAATATTAAAAATAATAAGGTCTTTATCATGTTTTGAGCAAAAATACATGCTAAAAACTAAGAACACTGAAAAAGCTAAAAGAGTGAAAACCTTTTCAAAATGTTAAAATCCATTTTATTTTAAATTGCTACTTTATATTTGAAGAACAGCCTATCTATAATGAACTATTTTAGAAACGTTGCGTATTGAAATTTCTTTTGTTTTGGGGAGGAAAGGATACGAAGGATGGCCGGGCATGCTGGAGATCTTGAATAGCCCGCCTCTTCTTAGGGCCTGTTTACATGAAGGTGGGGGACCCCAGGAAGGTGAGGTAACATGTGGCGGGTTACCCCACCTAACATGTAAACGTAATAACATTAAAATGAGAGATTGTATGGACAGGCGGGTTACCCCACCTAAGCGGGTTACCTCACCTACCTGGGGTCCCCAACCTCCATGTAAACAGGCCCTAAGACGTTATATATGTTAATTTGATCAGATATGTATTTGCGTTTAAAGCAACGCTGTAGAAAATTCTGGACTGTTTTTAATTCAGGTGTTGAGGACGCGTATATAGGAAGACCGTACGTTAGTTTCGGTAAAACTATTGATCTAAAAAAGTATCCCTGTTGGTATCCCTCTTTACGTAAAGACCTTATCACATAAAGGCACTGATTGGCTTTTAAAAAACTGAATGCTATACGCGCTCAAAACTGATATTCGGGGAATCTGCCATCGATTTAACTTGTAAAATAAAATTGCACATTTTCGAAGCTGACATCTACATGAATTTCCTTTGTCGGCACCTTTTTTTCTTGAATTCAGACATTGAAACAGTTGTCGACTCTTTTGCCTTAACAATTCTTAAAGAAAATACGTACTGTGAATGACCGCGTATAATCTTCAAGTCCTAATTAAATCGTGGAGATAGATTTCAGTGATTATGCTTGCGATATAATCAACTGGCATTTCGTGTTTTAACAAGTCTAAAATATCGTCACAACGAGACACTCCTGTTGGTCGATACAAAGATTTAGGTTGTATTTCTTTGCTTCCTGTAAGATGCATGTAGAAAGACTATAATCTTTCCAAAAGCTGAACCAAAGCGTTGTTAAGAACGTGTTAAGAGAGGGTGATTGAATGATTGAGAATGAAATGGGTTGTGGGATGTCTTCCAACATTAAAAGTGAAATGAAGAACAGAGAATTTTCGATGTAATAAAGTAGATTTTTAGGATTAGTCTAGAAACTGTTGGCAATCTCAAGAAAATATGTTTACGAAACCAACATCATCGATTCATAATTATTTTAAAATCTTTAGGGGTTGCTCCTCGAGTATTACAGAAATATAATTTTCAATGTTTCTGTTAATGTAGCAAGTAACCTATGATAATGACGCGGTAATGATCTTTTTAAAGCGCAAAACGACATTCAAAAAGAGCAAAAATCATCCTAGCACCGTCCGAAAAAGAAACTATATTAAATAAATGAAATAATTACCTCAGAGTATCTTCACGAAGCATGACAACATCCATTTACTTATTGAATACTAACTGCCATTTGAATTTATAACGTTTGGCTTATTATTTCTTTTTTTAAGAACAGTGGATCATTTAATGGCTGTCGTACTCTAAATTAAAAGGTTGAAACAGGGTTTGCTTCGATATCTGTTTTAAACAGACGCTTCATAATATTAACAGCTCTCTATTTGCACGGAAAGTACATACATATGCGCGACACGAAACTTAAAATCATCCCAGTCTCGATATCCTTTGGAACACTCGGCCTGAGTCAAGGCGTTGAATTAAGCACTCGATTGCTTCTCGGTTTTTTCTTCTCCACTTTCGGTCATGGATGATGACTGTATATCGGATGAACACTGCTTTTTGTAGCTGAGCTAATTACGCAAAAGAGTCGACAACCGTTTCAATGTCTGAATTCAAGAAAACAAGGTGCTGACAAAGGAAATTCATGTTGATGTAAGCTTGTAACTGTGCAATTCTGGATTAAATAAGGGACAATTAAAGTTAAGTTGTCGGCAGATTCCCTACAGTATCAATTATGACAGAATAAAGAACCAGGTTTTTTATAGGGGGCAATTTTCACCACTGAATTGTGACGATTTTATGTCTGATTGCAAAATTGAACTATCGACTCTTGTAAATCAGTAAGCTACGTATGGTTATTAAAGAACGGATTGTTAGAGGTATTTGATCCATATGTTCATCGTTGACAGATAGATCAGTTTTTTATTTAGTACATCCTTGGGTCATTGAGATGACGGTTTTTTTTTACATACTTCGTTTGTTGCGTAATGCTTGGTGTGATGAAATTGATCTATACACCCAACCACCAATAAAATTACTAATCTACAGTACATTCTATGTGATCTTTATATTCATATTTTTCTTTTCGGGCGGGGGAATGACAGAAACGTTGTATTGCCTTTTAGTTCAGTTTATATCAGAAATCGAAAGCCTTGTCGGTTAGATTACATTTTCTTTAGCTAGTCGACTGAATAGGCTTCATTCGAAAACAACGAGTCAAAGGGTTACAATAGCGATCTCACTGACTCTCAAAGAATGCTTCCCTGTGGTTCTTTTGTCTCTTATTCTATGGCTTCCAAGTATATGATGTATCAAACTAATTTTCATGGCAAACGCGCGTAATTTTCACGCAAATGCACAATTTTACTTAGATGAAAATAAAATACTTATTTTGAAGTAGCAACTTTAATTATTTGTCAACTGGATACTTGAGACAAGTCAGGGGTCTTCCTTAGAGGGAATCAAGTATTTTCTTTGTAAAAACATACATGAGCCAAGTCTTTTCTATTTTATTTTATTTTTTTTTTTTTGGGGGGGGGGTGGGCCTTGATAATCGGTGCCTGTTCTGAAATAGTGAAATAGTGAATATGAAGGCCAAGATAAAACAACGTATCATAAATTCATGGCAAATGAATCTACAACATCAAACAAAGATTTCCTGGAGAGCGCGAAACCGATTCTCAAAGTTATTTACATTGAATAACACTATACGTAGACAACATGATTACCTGAACGTCGCCATTTGCGTCCATGAAACTATAATAAACAGAACCCAGTTTCTCGACAGCATGCATTAGCCGATAACTAGTAACCCACTCTGACACTGATGTATCTCCATATCCCTGAGTCGCTATTCCTGTGATAACTACTTCCCTTCCTAAATCAACCATAAGCCATGGATTTCCTGTACTTGATTCGAGACTTTTCTTGTCAGCTCTGTAACCTGGGGGCCATGTGTTTAAGTTTAACCGAGCTCGATGAGCGCCGAAGGTGGAAGGATCGTTGTTGTAGGCGGAGAAAGCAGAGAGTTGCTTGTCCTTGATGAAATCATTTTCGAGACCCAAAGCACTTTGACATGTTCCTAACGAAATGATTGCAGGCGTAATATAATGATGGTAAAAGTTGATATCAGTTAAGAAATATTGCTGTAAATGTATTCAAAGCAGTTTTCAGAATGAAGTGCAAGATGACTTACTTGGGCAATCTTCCGAGTTTTCCAGAGTAACGTTTTGTACAATGCAAAGGACTACCAGCCATGATATCCAACTTGGGCGATTCATTGCGAATTAAACTTTTTGTCTTTTGGTTCGTCCTTTCAAACATGACAACCCGACGCTACAGCTGCAATCTTGCACCTTTTCTCCATCTCTAAGCGCCAACGAGGAATGTATATTGTAAGTGTGCAAAGATCATTATTCATACAAATACTTGACGTGCAATAGGTCCATTGGCGAGAAATTTAAATCGAGAAGAGGCTTAAAGGCAGGTACATATCAAACAACAAAGACGTGATTAAAAATTTAGGAAAGAAAGCATTTAAACAATTTACTGAACAGCATGTCTCAAGAGTTTGCGCGTTGTATTATAGAACAGATGTTGTGACGGCCTATAAAAATGCATTGTCTTCCATTTTATTTGAAAACAAGCACTTCACCTAGTACTTTTACAAGTGAGAAACTCGTTATCCGTATGGGTGACTTCTGGAAACTTCACAGAGGCATGCCTTTCTTTTGCTTTTTTTTTATTAAGCATTGTTTATTTCTGCGTTTTGCGTCTACATGTTGCTGTAAACAAAATAAAAAATTGGCCACTGAAGGAGACAACGTGATGTGTTTATGATTTAGTGATGAAATTTATAACCAACTCACAGCAGGTATATTACAATTATTCAAGAAGTTGTTAAAAAAGAAACACATACTTAGTAGATTAGCATTGAGAATAAGCAAATATGATGTATACATGACATATCCTTGGTCAGTACAACAAAGAAACAATGATTTTTAATTTGGGTTTTAAAGAGCAACGGCTGTAGCTAAGCCGTGTTTTGCATGTTTAATTAGAAATGTCATGAAAGTTAGTTGATGTTTATTACCTGTTGGTGCTGCTATATCTACCAGCTTGAATGCTTAAGTTTACGTTTTTTAGTAATTATGTGATCAATGTATCAAAATGAATTTAGTCTTAATGGCATTAGTTACTGCTATATTGAAGTATTGGGATTTTTGTTTAATCAAGCAATCATTGAATCATTAGAAAGCCAGTGTAACTCGTACGGATATTATATGAAAGCCGAGATATTTACCGCCTGAACCCGAAGCTAAGCCCGCTTAAGTTGACTATGACTATTAATAAGTTTCGAGAATTTTATAAACGCGAACGTATGAATTTAAAAATAAACTAGAGGTTCCATATTGGAAGTTGAGTGCGGCCCCATGTAGAAAGATCAAGGGGTTGGAACGGTAGTAAATAGTCTATTGTATCTTAGTTTAGGATAACACATGGTCTTCAAGGTTGTAAGATTTTTGTCCTAGGTTTGCGTGACGAGACAAAAGGGAGGCTATAATGTATAAAATACAACGTGGACAATTTTGAAGTTGTGTTATGTTGTTTTTTTAAGTTTGTTATTATCTTTAGCTTTTAATATCTTGATGTGTGACTATAATTCGGAACCTGCTTATTCTTAGAATTAGTTTCAAATAAAAAACAAACACACAGCAGAATGCAAGCAATGAATTACCAAAGACTTTAGCGGAGTTCTCACGCGCGCTTCGTCAGAGACAGAGCCCCATACTCATGGAATATGGTCAACCTCTTTTCGTTTGGTTGTCACGTGACTGACCGAGCGTACGTACGTACCTACCAGGGCGTAAGAAGGTAGGGCGTTGAAACGAGTGGGGTCGAGCGATCTAGCTCGGTCTAGCTGGATGCAAGGGTCTGGGTACTACCAAAGAGACAAAACAAGATGGCGCACATTATACTAAACCGTCAGAGAGATTATCCAGCGAAAGTTAGCCATTATTCCGTGGCATTCATTTGCTGCAAGCAAGAGCGAAGGAACAAATTACTTTTTCTCACGTTCGTTTTCTGTTTTGTTCAATTTTCCCCCCGCAAACCAATATCTGTATTGAATATAGCTCCACCTCCGTGACCTGTATTAAAATTTCGTGACTTGGTAAGAAAATGGCATCACAACTCAGATGATAGCACTGACATCATTTTTACAGTAATATTATCGGTTCTCTACTTCAGAAAAGCGCTAGCGCCGATCAACGCGGGGAGGGTGCTTGAGGGTGGATGATACCTTTAAAATATCAAGTTGTGTAATTCATCATCTGCTGTGGCATTTATTTTTTGCTGCCCAGTTTCAAGGCCAGCTGATCTGTTTTCAGTATTAAAGTTTGGATTTGTTGAGCATTACAGTTGGACAGATTGTGAAAACTCAAGACCGGGTAAATTTAAAATATAATAAAATTTTTTATCTTGTACACTAATACTACTGTGCAATGAAGAATAAGTATGTCAAAACAATATAATTCACTGCCCCTGAAAAACTAACAAAGAGGTCGCAAGAACACAAATAAGTAGCCCAGCAAATATTTTTGTTTGATAATAACAGCCTTTTGTAATGAAATGGTCACTGAAAACTACCCATGCAAGACATACTAAGGAACTTAACAGAAACATTCACTAGTCTTACATTGAAACCAGACACTGCTACATATATATCTTACAGATACAACATAAAACATTTATATGGCATACAAATTCAGAAGTATAATTATTGCAAACAAGAAAATTATACAGAATTATGCACAAATAAAATACAAATGGCCTGTAACAGCCACTAAACCATTGAAAAACAAACTTTTTACTGTTACCAGCAACCCTAGCACACTTGTATACTTCATGCCCAGTATGATTCAGTTTCATTCTTGGTTAAATTTATTAACTGCAGCCAGGCTTAATCAAACTTGATTCAAAAAATACTTTCCTGTTTCCTTGTCTACAATATATAATATTAAGAGAGAGGATATAATGCTAGAAATATTATACAGCAGTACAATCAAAAGATAAGGCACCTCCAGGAAATCGAGTTGATTCCTACTATTCTTCAGTCATTTTCTTTTACTCTCTTTTTAGTGAGTGTAACTCTGTTAGGGTTGATCAGAATATCCAAAACGAGGTATTGGTGGAAACATCTATCTCTGCTGACGTTGTTGCTTACCAACTTATTGGTTTAAACTAAAAGCTACATGGGTCCAGGAAGGAAAATATGCATCGTTCCATGTGGAACGAAAACGACCTGAGCAGTAAATATTTAAAGGGTCAATCTCATCTTCATCTCACAGTTTGATGAAGAACCAACAAGTATTATCTCCCATTAAAGTTGCAATCGTAACTTTCCAAATTTCACCATTCATTGAAAACGAACAACAAATTTCAAGCCTCAATGAAATAAGAAAATGCCCATTTTCAGGGCCAATACAGATACCTATTTCAGCAAATAGCAAATTCAAGAAGAAGTAGACAAAATAATCATTTGTTGTGTCAATAAAAAGTTAAGTGTAAATCTTACCTTTGACTATAGTTGTTGCTCGAGCCATTCAGTTACATAAGTACTTGTACTGCAGCAACATCTAAACAAAATTAACAACAGAATACATGTCAACAATAGTTAAAGTATGATGCATTTGTGACTGGTCATTTAATTTCCTGTGCAAGAAGGCTGTAGTGTATTTGAAAATTACTCTGCAGCACATACATTTGTACATGACTCATTATCACACACACTGCAAGATCCTGCAATTACCAGTATCCCTGCACCATACAAAATCTATGTTTTCACATGAGCTTACATGTATAACAATCAGGTGAAAGAAACTGAAACTTGACTGCAATCTACGTCACAAATCGTTGAAACAGAAACAGCTTTTCTTGAATTTTTGCGAAAATGTCTTACATTCCCTCTTTTCACGTTTGTTCTCACTAAAATGTGGCCCTCTCCTTCCTGATGTTGAGCCACGCGTATTTTGAAGCACTGAGACGACTATAATACCCAAATCATCATTGGGGAAGGGGGAAATCACACAAGTGTTCCAAGATTTGTGACGAGTATTGTAGATTTGTTTCTTAACTATTTGTTCTGTTTCGTTTTGAGGTTATAGTAAAGCCTCTATTGTACGGAGAGTTGTGCATGAAAAATTATTGCATGATTAATTTTAAATTGGTCCTTGAATACATGACTGTGATTGTGGTATTTCATGTTTTGTTTTGTTTTCTTTTCTTTTTTTCAACCAAGGCAGCCCTACATTGTACCTGCTTGAACTGCTGAGATAAAGTGTGCCTGGGATTAAATTTTGTGATGACATGATGAATGATATTTCACTTATCATGACAACAGAAAAGTAGGATAGTTATTCATTTTTAGCTGTACTGAAATTTTACATGGCATTGGGATAAACGTAGCAAAGGCCTGGAATTATTATTTTGTACATAACAATTCTTGGGATAAACTTTCATTTTTCCTACACTCCATTCATCCTTGGTTGCAAAACCTACATGTATTGATGTACCTTGATGCATGTACCTGTCATGTTGAAGGGCCAAAGTAGCATGATTTGAAGTCTTTATCAAAGTTAAACTAAAGACACAGATGCTGATATACAGTGTACCGTGAATAGACTGCCACTTTTTAAGCAAACACATTTTAAATAAATAAGTTTCAGACCAGTCAAAAAGAGCCAGCAGTCAGAAATTTTGCCACTTTCAGTAACATACATGTATATTTGGCACCTCTTACTCAACATTTAGGTTCTGTAATATTACAGCTTGACGTAAAATAATAAAAACCACACAAATCTAGGCCTTTGCCACCTGCTACCGTAAAGCATTCTTAATCGGGTTGAGATTTTCAGTCTTACTATTTAATGAAAACACATGATCAAAGGCATCATGTTGACTTGATTAATTGCAGCAAATAGAAGCAAAACTGTGAAAGGTTTGAACCCAGGAGTCATTTCAAAAGTAGGTTGAGTTTGATCGTCCGGGTGAACGTAGTCCTGAATAGGACTGTTGATGTTCACAGTGACTGACATTTCGACAACCTGTGCGGTAGTCATCTTCAGAGTCAAAGTGAGTTGTATCGTGTCAGTTGATGGTTTTATACTCTGGTTATTGATCTGATTGGTCAATTACGTCGCGATGTTATTGGCCGGCTGTCAGTTAAGCCGTGATGTTATTGGCTATGAAGACTCGTAATCAGTAATTGGTGCATTTCGATCCGTCTATTGTCACAGTTAAACAGTTGTCTTTTAATCAAGTAAATATGATGTGTGAATGCAGTTTCCATCAACGGCAGAATAAGAATTGGCCATAAAAAAAAATGATGCAAGGCTCCATCCATGCGCACATTGCTTGTCCTTTATTTGTCCAACTCCAACAGACCCACAGAACTTTATAATATTATTATTAGCTGAACTACCTTGGTACAGGCCTTTCATTACACAAGCTGACTCTGCTTGCTTAAAAAACAATGATAATTAACTGACCATTAACTTTGGATAGCACAATCAATGTCCAACTTGTTGCATGCTTCACACTGTAGCTCACTTTTGTACGTGTATCACTGTGGGCAGAGCAATTATTTCAGTCGGGTCAGAATTCATTCAATGGTTCAAGTTGTGTGATATTCTGATGCATACACCCTAAAAAGGGGTTTATGAGAATGTAAAAAATAATGCTCAGACAACCTACAGCAGAGTCTGCAATTACCTACACCAACGTACTGCAATTCTTGCCTCTTAGTAGATTCCGAGTGATTTGATTTTTGAGACCTTTTTTCATCTTGACTGTCATCTGTAGACAATAGCTGACAGAGTGAAGTTACTTTGACAAACAGTCAGAGATCTTGAGCAGATTATTTTACATCATTGTAGAATTGTTGGGGCACCAAAACAGTAATGTCTCACAGAAAACTTCCCCAAGAACGGAGAGCTTTGAGATGCAGCTGTATTCAAAGGCTAGTACATACAGCACTGTCATTTTTTTTCTTGTTTAAAAGAAGGAACTACACTGTGTACAAGTAATTGTTTTACTTTTTTCAATATCATTTCTTCATTGGACGTACAAAATGTACTACTACTGACAAACATGTTTCCCATTTTGGCCACATGCACATGCGGAGTCTATAAACAATAGACCCCTTCATGGTTGTGAGGGCATGCTGGGTAATCAGGACAAGACAGCGGGGAAATCAAAAGTTTGTATGGGAATATTATTCAAAGTCAACTAATTCTTCCTGCTTGAATATATTCGTCACTTTCTCTTTGCAAACTTTAACTGATGAACTTGAAAAAAATATACAGTAAATGTGGAGAGCACAGCAGTCCTTTGTCGTTTTTAGAAAATCTGACTTCTTCCATACATTACGTGCAATTTTTGTGTTGTCAGATTACAGAAAATGTATGGAAGAACTCAGGTTTCTAAAAAGTAACAAAGGACTCCTATACACTGATCCAGATTTACAGATTGATTACAGATTTACAACTTGTAGTTTCTTTAAGTTCTTTCAAGTTACATTTTCAAAGGGGAAGTGGCAAATATTTTCAATAAGCAAGAATTAGTTACTCTGTATTCCCATACAAACGTTTGATTTTCCCACTACCTTGTCCTGATTACCCATCATGCCGTTAGTTTTCATGTATATTTCTTTCATTACTGTTCCGATTTATATCGATTTATTATAGGTTCTGACCCATTGCTTTTTCCGAAAGCGAGACTGTTTTGTCAATTGAAAGAAACATCTCCATGTCCATCAATCATCATTTCGGTAAAAGTGATGTTTTTAAAATAAACTCAGGTCAACAGTGTCAATGCTTCAGTGACTGACAATCACTTACCGGTAAACTTATGAACGTAACATTTCCCCATGCAATCGCTGCTCTGTCTCACTGTGCCATCAGCACACAATAACGAATCATTGATAGTCTCGCTCCTCTAGCAGGTAATCTACCATAAGCTAGTACTATTTAAGAATTATAACTAAGAGAACTTGCCTAACATCGTTTCCCGAATCCTGCCAGATGAAAGCAGCCGTGAATCATCAGAGGTGCGAATTTTCCGTAAATATCTAACGCTTGCAAGCAAAGCGATCGATTATCCTACCTGACAGCCGTGCAACAAGTGACATTTCTTAAACTTTCTCGCTGGAGGTTGAACATTTTTTGACTCTGAGAATTCTTCCCGAAGTTTAAACCCAACAACAAACCAAGAAACTGGTTGAATTTCAATTGAACCGCTCAGCGTTTGCCATGCGACCGCGCCATTCGAACATCACTGCTGATCATTTTACAGCGTGGGCGCTATTTTTATCGATCGACGCTTGTAGGACACTCTTGGATTCTGGATTCAGGATTCTGGATTCTGGATTCAACGCCGTGGATTCCGGAGTCTTTGTCAGTGGATCTTGGATTCCGGATTCCAGTTGCTCGGGATTCCGGATTCAATGAGCTGTATTCTATTATTAGACTTTCAAGCTAAAACACACTTGTGCGCAACTTGAAAAAAATTCTTACATTTGCATGTAGACACTGAGAATTCTGCAATGCTGATCGTACTGCGTGAAAATTAACTTTGTAAGACATCAACACGACACCCACGATAGACCCCAAAACAGAGTGGGTTTGTAGCTGCGACAGCTGTTTCGCCATTATTGTCGGGATGATTACTTTGCATAGGGCAACTGTCCACTGACCTACCTCAATAAGTTACTTGTTCAGCAAAAACGTGCGTTGCGTTGAGACCATGCAATTCCATTATTTTTTTCATTGAATCAAACTGTTTTGCATTCCGCCCAAAGCTGGAGCGTTACTGCGTGGACATGATAAAATAGCGGTTGTTACGTAACAATTAATGAATGAGGCTGAGTATCTTATTTATGAAGAATTATGGAGATCGGGGAGGGTGTTATCCGTCGAGGCCGTGGGCCGAGGCGGATAACACCCTCCGAGATCTACATAATTCTTCTTATTGTATGGCTGAGTCTGTTTTCGCCTTGCGATTGGTCAATTTGCGGTCCGTAACATGCTATACGGACCAAAATTTCAAAGAAAATGCTCATTTCGGAGCTCTAAATTTCTTTACCTCGGAAAAAAAGGTTGAAATTAAGTTACAAGACGCCTATTAACCTTGAGGACTTAGATTTTGACTTTGTCCTTCAACATTTTAAACTGTGTTTATTTGTGAATGAAGGCGATGAAGAAACTAACTCGTAATCTCATCGAAGAGGATTCTAGTCAGTGTTTGAAAATTTTGTCGTAGTACACAGTTAATAAAACGAAAATCGACTCGCAGAGATTCGAGATGTTTTGCCTAAGAGAAAATGAGTAATTCCTTCGACAATATATGATAACAAACATGCCTTCACCCGATCATCTTGACGAGCTTCTTTGTCATTTGCAGTGTTTTTCCAAAGACCAACGATTAAGAAAGATAGAGGCGACTCCGAGCCAGACACAATGTCCAGTTTTCAAAAGACTCCAGCGTCACATTGGCGACTGACTACTTACAGTGCTCCTTGTTTTGACCGAATATACTTTAAAATATGTCTGTTGAGGACTGGGATGTTGACTTTGCCTTTCCAGATTTTAACCTAGCTTTGTTTGAACGAGAACGTGGTCCGTGTTTGAAATTTTTAACGCAGATCACGCTTGAAAACGAGAATGAACTGGCAGAAATTAGAGAGGTTTTCCCAAAAAATTAACGAGCGAATCCTTCGACGAATTGAAACTTACCTTGAAAAGCTTCTTTGCCTTTTGCAGTGTCTTTTTTTTTTTTTACAAGGACCAACGGAGGAAAGATGGAAACGACTTCGAGAAAGACACAGTGCTCGGTTTCCAAAATACTCCAGCGTTACATTTACAGCGCTCTTAGTTTTGACCAAATAAACTTTTTCAACATGGCGAATTTTTTTTCACTTTCTCGGAAACCCTTTGTTGTGTGCTATTTCGTGAGCCAATAAAAACTTTCTTCCTTGACGCCTGTCAAATGATTGTCAAATCGTGCGTCCTGCACTTGTTTCCGGTCCTCCAAACTGGAAGAAGCCATATAATAAACATCTTATTAGCCTCGTTTTTTCGGTCCGTACTGTAAATTACGGATCCTCGTTTTTTTCCATCGATTTATGGCCCGCGCGTTTCGCCCTTGGGCCATGCCATAAATCGAAAAAAACTCGGTCCGTAATTTACAGTACGGACCGAAAAAACGAGGCTAATAAGAGGTATATATGATACGAAAGCTGAATTCAATCATTGTTTTATTATTCATTTAAAATAATTCCTAGTTTAAAAACATGGCTAACACCACAGGGTCCAGAGGAGATGTGTTTGTCGTTAGAACATCAAAACCTGTCGAAAACCTCTGAAAAAATGGGTTATTTTAATCGCGTTACGGTTTCGTTACACATTCTATAGACCGCAAACCAAGAGACTGAGGGCTCGCAAGATCGGCTTACAGTATAAAATACGGAAAGGGAGGAAACAAATTTGGGGCCGATTTTCGAATCCCTGAAACTCAGATGGAATTGAATGAAATCGCCTGATTTTACTAACCTGATCTAGAATTCTTATGTATTTGCCAAATACTGTAGGAAAACGGCATAAGAAAGCGTTCAAATTCATTTTCGGCGACCGAAATTTACGACTTCTAGAGAGCGCTTTCGCTCGGTGTGCACCGCAACACATGGTGACGGAAATGACGTAGTAAAGTAAATGTGTTCAAGATCGGAGCAATAAAAGGGAAGCGTACACGACTTTTGCCTCATGCCAAAATGCTGCTCGTTCCAATAAAGTTTTTTTCCTCTGCTGGGTAGATTATGCTCTGGAAGGTTCTACAGCAAATGTGATTTAAGCGGGGATTTTCGCCGCATTTTTCACACTGAGAGGTCATGACACATATCGATTTACTGTGGTTATTGTTTCTGGTCGGCAGGATTTGCCCTTTGATGCAAGCGCATTTTCTTTGACCCCTTTTGAAGCGTAAAGCTTTTTATTACGGCTGAACAAGGGTTCCAGTTTTCTCCAAAGTGCCTTCTGGATCTGAATAACTAAGCGATTTTCTTTAGTCCGTGAATATAAAGTTTTTCTTCAACGCTGTATCACGCTGGGCCCAGCTTGTTAGTTTTGTTTGGAGAATGTTAAATTATTACGGATAGTGATTTACGGGTCGTGTGTACTCTTGCAATAAAAAGTGACACTGAGTAGAGCGGCCGTACAAGGCAACTGTAATATCATCACGACTGTGCCATTCTTCCGTGGTCCAACTATATTACCTCTTGCGTCTTTGGCTGTGCGTTTTGCGACTACTGGGAAGCCTTCGCACAAGCAAAACCTGCTTAAGACATCGAAGACTGTTGAAACATACAACAAATGTCCAGTCTTGAAAGATCTTCACTTCAATTAAAACTCTGTTGTTTTCGCATAGATCTCTGAGATCTTTAAAACTCTCTCCGCAGCTGATGTTTTGATTCTCGAGTTAGCAGCGGTCTGTTGCTTTTGCGTTTCCGTTCTCATTCCGACTTCCGTCACCGAGTGCTGCGGTTCACATAGAACGAAGCCACGTGGTACAAGTTTCCTCCCTTGTCCTTTCTTTTACTCGGCACTTCGTTCCTCGGTCGCCCTCGGGGCGACGGCCTTCGGTCACCCTTCGGGCGACGTGCCGTGCGCCAGCGAGGATAAGCTTGCGGTTATTGATTTTCAAAAGTCGATCTGGGTCAGATAAGAAGCGAAGAAATCGTTTACAGTAGATTTATAAAGATCCCATTGGGCTAATTAATCGTGCTAAGCGACAGGTATAGACATTTTTCAAGGTAAGTAATTTATTTATTCACACGAAACTCCTCTGGACCCTGTGCTAACACATGCTTACCTCCATCGATCCATCGATGTTAAGTTCTGTTCATCTTCGATAGTGCCCGTTTAGGGTTGTTCAGCTCCGCAAATATTCTCTAAACCGCAGATGTCGCCCTCCGAGTTGTCTTCTTGCTGTTTTTGCTATGTTTTTAGCTATTATTTCGTCTAGTTCAAGCTGTAGTCCTTAATCTTTTAATGAGTGAAGTGTCTGCCATTTTTGTTTTCACAACCAAAACAACCTAACCTCGTTCCCAGGTCTTCTCGATAACGGTGCCTTAACCTGTAGCGAGCTGCATTTTTGACGTCATTTCCTCGTTAAAGACAAATTAAAATTCTTCCAAATTTGGTCATCAGTAACTGGTTATGGTGAATTATGTGTGTGCTTTTAGCCAATTAGAATTGATAAAATATTTTGAATGAATAATAAATAGTGTTAATTAACAGGGGCACCTAACGACGGTTTCCGCCTAACTATATTGAAAACACTTTTCAGGCTATCCAGAGTACTTTTAAATCTCTAGAAATGTATTCTAAGCGGTGCTACAAAATTTGTACCTGTTCGGTCATCCTAGGGGAACTTAAGTCTTTTCGAAATTACAAGGGCTTCAGTAGTATTTTCCCGAAAATCTCATGTGCAATTTAACGTATTATGAAAGTGAGAATTTTTCTGATTCCTCCCTCCAGCACATTTTTGAATACAAAAATTTTAGGTTTCCTTTTTTGTTCGACGAAAATCCTAAACTGGGCAATGAAATGTGAAAATACGGCTTTAGAAAATCGTTGGGAATTTACTAAATAAGCTTCGAAGATTGTACATAAATGAGCTTAAATGGAATGGTCATCTAGAAATTTTTAGCCGTCCTCAAGTAATAGAAATTTCAAGGCAATATTTGCTTCTCTGTTGTGGGTGCCCCTGAGTTAACTCCCACGAGGTCATTTTTAGGTATGTAAGCGGCCACGCGGTATTACACAAGGACACTATCACGATAGAGCAGAAAATGTAACCAGGTTGTTTTGACTCTCTCCCTCGGAGTCTTCAGTGTTTCAAGTGTGTACTGAGAAGATTACAGTATAACGAATAAACCTGTTGAAACTGCAAAAAACCTGGTTCGTGATACTCTTCTAAGTGGATACGACAAATATCCAATTAACAAACTGCCTTCCTTTACAATCTTTGTTCTTTCAACAGTCAAGCTATTTAATGTATGACGTCCATGCTAAGACAGCTCCAGAAAGTATTCTCGATAAGTTTGCGAAAATCAGTAAAAAACATCATTATAATACGCGATTATTTGCATAGGAATGTTTCTCTGTCAAATTCTCTAGAACTGAAAAAATGAAAAAGTCTTTTACTAGAATTGGTGTGGAACTCCACATTCTACTCTAAACTTATCTAATTTTCGTACAAAAATTAAATCATTACTACTTAATGCCCTAGATAATGAAGGTAATTATTTGAATGTTACCGTATCTAATAGAATATTTTAAGAAGTTAACCTAATACGCTGTATATACCTCCAGTAGTAATTTTAGTCCCCTCCTTCTTCTTTATTATTTTTTTAATAATAACAAAACCCTTGTGCTTGAGTTTGTGTGAGGGGTTTTTCTTTCTGTGTATCATGGTTGCATGTCTTTTCTTTTCCTTTTTTTTTTAATATGCCTTTCCCTTTTCCTTTTTTTTTTAATATGCCTTTACTATAATTTTTGTCCTGCCTAAATTAGCGCTATAGCTATTTGCAGGGCATTGAGTATTGTAAGCTTTATGGATCTTGAACAAAATACATTGTTGTTTTTTGTTTTATTGTGGGTAGCTCGTCAGGACGGAGAGAGGAGAGAGTCTCTGCTGTGAAAATACCCGCTCACGCTGTTTGAAGCCTTGACATTAAACCCTAACACGAGGGTCTCAATGGGGTGGTGGCTTTTACGGTTATCGGCTAAAATTTGGGCTCTTTTACTGCTATCGGTTAATCTTTTTCAGTTACGGTTAACAAAAAAGTTAAAAATTAACTTCTTTTGTTTCAAAAGTTAAATATTAATTAACCTGTATTTTTGGTATCTTTAAATCAAAATAAAGGTCTCCGGATCATCTTGGGGAAAAATTTGAAAAATTTTAACATTTGATACATCATACTTTTTATAAAGTATTTCACTTCTAATATTATTTTACACATAGAAATGTCAATAGTCAATTTAAAAATAATCTTTGTGAAAAGCAAAAGCGGACACGCAAACGCGTAACTCAAGGCCGGGGCGCGACATTCATTATAACAGAAATGGCCGTTTTCACACTAGAGACGGATTATTCGTGTGAGACGGGTTATCCGTTTGATGATTCGCGTCAGATAGGTAATACTTCTTAATTTGAAAATGGAATAGTTTTAATTTTGAATGAACAATCCGTCTGACTTTATCCGTCAATTTCGACGGGCAGTTTGAAGACGGGATTATCCGTTCCAGATAGCCTGTGTACAGCCACCCCCTCCCCTCAGAAAAAATTGGAGAAGGGGTGTCTGTGGGGAGGGCATGACAGTATACAGTCTAGTCTCAGACGGATAATCCATTTCTAGCTCTAGCGTGAAAACGGCCAAAAACAAATTCCCATGTCCAGTGCTTTTAATGATAGCGAAGGACTGTACAGAACGACTGTCTGCCGTTCCCTTGTCCGTAGGCCTCATTATTCCGCGCGGCTAATGCGTTTTGGGTCACGTGCTCCGAGCGAGTTCACCACCAAAATGCCTTGACCGAGATTGCGTGGGAGGACGCCGTACAGGGACTAGGCCTGGCAATGTCTACCGTAGCGTCAGAGAAAAACAGGGAAATGCTGTTTATCGGCAACGTGTTTTACAAACAGTGACATCTCTGCGTGTTGTCTCATTAGTGTTTCGAAGGCACGACCTCCTGCAAATCACAAATATTAATCCCTAGCAAGAAGCCACACTTTCGCTATGGAAAAAATTAGTTCCCCGAGAGAGTTGGGGAAATGGAGCCTAGGTCTTGGTCAACACCTAAAAGGCGCTTCGCCTAACGTGCGTACGGAGTCACACTAGCAGGGAAATAAAAAACGCAACCATAAATGAGTTTAGCACCTCCCTTGAAAGTAGCAAATCTAGGGAACAGTTTCTTTTACGGTTAACTCTTTTTTACTCTATTTACGGCTAACGGTTAAAATTTTTCAATTTTTACGGCTATCGACCAAATTTTTTGCCGTTTTACGCCTATCGGTTAACCCCTTTGAGACCCTCTAACACCCACCGAATTACGCCATATCACGTGTCTCCGGAGGGCAAGTGTCGCGTCCATGTCTCGCCACAGGTCAGCCAAAGCTCACTATGAGAGCCCTAATACTGAACAACATTTATCCTTCTTCGCTAATTAATTATTCATACGACAACAGTTATAAGACGTTGGATGAGAATTATCCTATTTCTCCATAATTGAGCGAAACGTACATTAATTTTTTCCTTTAAGTATTTTGTTATGTTTATTTCTGTGTTAACTACGTTTCAGGCCTCTCGGGATGCCAATAACCCGAAAAAAACACTACCCATCTAAGCTAAACTAGTTATAGTTGTCACTAAATCTGCCCCCGACATTTTAAAACCCGAATGAAACTCCTTGTGGTTGTCCATGTATTTGCCATGAACCTTTGAAATGCAGTTTTCGTATTAGAGTTTCTGAGTGTAATTCTTTTGTTCTCTTTTGTGTTTTCTCAATTATTACACTTTGTTTCCTGGGTTAATGAAAATCCTCATACATGACATGCCTTGGATGGACAATTGTTTTTTCATCTCATAATGAGTTCAACCAACACTGCAAATGTAATAGAACGCGTGTTAAACAGCAAAACCATCTTTAATTATCTATTTGTAACTAAATTTCCTATAACTAATGTGTCGAACGGATGCTTTGGCTTCGAGTGTGACATTCTTGAACGCAACGTCGAACGCCACTGGTATAAATGATTTCGCAATAAACTAACCCAACAAAAACATGGACCACTGTTTCAAGTTTCTCACCTTTGAGATATTTCCCACTTCATTTTTTCTGGCATGTCCTTGTATCAAATAAAATAATCGGGATTTCGCAATAAACTAACCCTAAAAACACATGGACCACTGTTTATTAAACCCTGAATACCTTAATATAGAACAAAACGCGGTCATTTCACGTTAGCACCTTTCTTGTCTTTGACTGGGTTTTGAGAAATTTGAGCTATTCCTGATGTGGTTTGAATCGAGTTTGTCGATCCACGTTGACAAAACCAGTTCAAAGTTCTGTCGATCCACGTTGCTGATTTGTGTCTGACAAATCAAGTTCTTTAATACCAAACAGTTGCAGTACTGCTGAATAACTTTTTAACTCTATAGAAATATGTATCTCGCAATAACCTTCGCGAAACTCGGTTTGGTAACGGCACTCAAGTTAAGCCCTGTCGTCGGAGTTACGAACTGGACGGGTGACCAACTGCGAATATCGTGTTAAAGGTCCATACATTTTTCTTTCTTGTCTTTTTCTTCTTTTTTGCGTATTATGTAGTGTTATTGTTAACAGTGTATTGAAAAGCAGATTTAGCATTATTTCGCCGCCCGTATTTAGAAAAAGACAAAAAACAAAGAACAAATATGGCCCGGTGCAGTTCGCCTGAAAATTATCATTATTCAGGCCGTAATACGGAGCTGAAACTTTGCAGTCTTTGATCTATATATCTGCGGGGAAACCGGCAAACTAAGAAATCTGGGTTTTCGACAGTGTAAAACGATCATAATTCCTTTGATTCCAATCTCCTGTACCTCTGTCTGTTGTTGTCGGCGTCGCCTTCGCTGTGCTCATCGATGTTCCTTCTACTCCGCGGTTTCTTGTTGACGTCTTCTCCTTCGTTGTTCACGCTGAATTTGAAGTGGGCGTTGTCGCTCTAGAGGAGTTTCGGTGGAAAATCTTCCTGGGCGAGGATTTGGAGCCACTTGTTGTGCTTGTGTGCGACACAATTCGGCGAATGCGACTCGTTGACAAACCCAGTTTGCGCGGTTGCTGAGCAAGGCGCACATGCTGAAAATTAACCGGGACTAACGTGCGCGCCTAGTTTCATCAAATCGGGAAAGTTTAGCATACTAACAGTAAGACGATACGATACTTCTTCTTTACGCGGGGGACATTAGGGTGCCTCCTCGGGTTCCGGCCCAGAGAGCAATAATTATTCATACAGCAAGAAACGTTGTATGGAGAAATATTCTTTGCACACCAAACTAGCCAAATGTGCATTGAATATCGCTTTGAAGCTTACCTTTAGCGTCTTCTTATTTTTTCTGTGTATTTTGACTGCATTTCAGACCTCCTAGGCCGGCTGTTTAATGCCTTTTTCGAGCGAGGTTTTTCACCTAGATGACATTAGAGAGAAGAGAACATAACAAAATACCAAAAGGAAAAATTTAATGTACGTTTCGCTCAATTATGGAGAAATAGGATAATTCTGATCCGGCAATGTCTTATAACTGTTGTCGTATGAATAATTAATTAGCTAAGTAGGATAATGTTGTTCAGGGCTCTCATAGCGAGCTTGGGCTACCTGTGGTCTCGCAAAGAAAATGTATGAGGATGGCCAAAACCATGCAACCTTAAAAGATGAACAAATGCAAAACAGTTCTTGGCAAATAGGCCCTCAGCAGGACATGTTTTCTCCAGATGGTGCACTTCGACTATAAAAGGTTTCTCGCGATTATCTCAGTTGACTCCGTTCAGCTAAGATAAACAATGACAATGAATATCGTCGAAGACATCGACCTAAAATTTACACAAACTATCAAACACCTTACATTGGAACGACTTCAAAGCGAGAATATGAAAGTTTTGTCGAAACACCAGGTAAAAAATGCTGAAACGTCTGAGAAAATTTCAGAATAGCAGCTAAATTCGGTGGGCTATGCCTTAAACGTGTTGCAGATATACGTCATAAATTGGCGATAGCATTAAAACGGAATCAGTTTTCAGTTTGAACAGTTTTAAAGTAGGCACCTCTGCAAGGCTGATATCGGTAAAGGTAAAGGTGGCCATCACTGTCGGACACTAACTGAGGAAGGGTGGCGTTAAAGCTATTGCTTGGTGTTTCAGATCTGGATACTTTCGACTCTTGACAACCTTGGCCTTGTAAATGAATCGTTATCATCGGTTTATTAATAGCTCACTTCGAAAAAGAGTAATAGCCTGGGATCCAAACTAAGCGCGCGCGCATTTATGGGATTGTTTGGGCAGACAAGTCGAGCAAGCCACCTTGAATTATGACGAGACATGCAAGTTGTTGTCTGGCTTTGTGCACAAATAACTTTAGGAACTCCCCTGGTCTGGCATTTTATAGAATACCAAAGGTAAGCACGTTTCAAGCGAGAATATCAGCAGAATATGCACGTTTTATTCGGAACACTAATTTGAAGCTGTTTCACTGTGCATTCTTCTGGTTTTTCTCAAGATAAAATCACCCCAGGAACATCTTCTTCCTTCAGCTTTAGCTGTTTTAACCCCGCTAAAACATTCCACTTCGCTTTCAGCCATGTTTGTTTACATTCGCTTCGCGTCCCCCCAAATAATCTCATAAATGCGCGCGCCTAGTTTCGGTCCCAGGCTATCACTCTTTTACGAAGTAAGCTATTTTAAACGAAATTGGAAGGACAAGTTATGCTAAAGTAAACAGAAAATGAAACCTGAGAACACTCCTCTTGCCTCCCTCCCACTTTCTTTCGTACGTCGCCCGATAAGCAATAGGAGACTACTGGAAGAAATGAAGACATGCAATTATTTTAGTCAACTGTATTTGCGATATATAACTCTTGCAACAATAATAGTCACGATTTAATTAATTTATAAACAACTGAATGGTAAATTTCTCAACTGAAATAACAAGCTGCGATCGGAAAAAGTTTCTTTTCACTGAACCGGCCCCATTGTATATATATTCTATAATTAATTTTTCGCATTCAGCCTTACCACTACTAACTTCAAAAAGAAACTAAACCTTCACTTTTTAAGCCTAAATTGAACTAGCGCAGGATTCTCATAGTTTATTGTTAGTTTATTTGTCACTAGTTATGGACTGTTATAGGACTGCATGCATGTAAACTTATTTAATTTCAGTTTTGTATCTATTTTAGTTTTGTAGTTTAGCCTACAGTCTTCATTTCTATATCAAATAATTTCTTTCATTCTGACCACAGGCCGTATAAGCCCCCGGCTTTGGCTTTACTGAGTTTGTACTTTATGAGCGATGGAATAATAAAGTTAAGTTAAGTTTAAAGTTAAGTTTAAGTTAAAGATGCATCTCTGAAGTGTTACTTGAGTGAAAAAAGGTTTTTCAATTACATAATGCAGTATATGCAAATTGTTTACAGATAAAAATCTTGGGACTGGCATGGTCTGTTAATCCTATTTTATTCTCTTTATCATTTAACAGTACAAGCATCACCATTTCTGGTTCTATAAATGCTGTCTTGGTTGGGGTTTGGATTGTAGATATTCTTGTCAACCAACCAATTTCTTCTAAGTTCCTCAGCAATCTTATAACTTATAGCTTTTTGTTATTATATATTATTATTTAGAAATAAGTGCGAAGATCGGTTATCCAAATTTCTGATTCACAACTGATTTTGCTACATTTGAGGCAGAAAGACCTCTAACAACCTCGCTGAGTTTGCCCATCAAAGCGAAGGTTTCTCCTGTGTTCATCCTTAAGATACTGACTTGTTTTGCTGATCTTCAATTAATTACACCTCCCCTCTTTGATAACCTGACTTCCACTTATTAGCTCAGACACCAAATACATCAACTGGTTCCTTACTTCGTGCAGGTAATAATCATCCATTATGTCATCTATCTCAATGATCTTCGCTCGTACATAAATTGTCTTCTTCTTTTGTTGGACTTCATCTTTGAAGTGGCCATCGTTTTGAGAAGAAATTACACCATTCAATTCATTGTCAGTTTTGGAATTTTCATCCACATCTGGCCTCCGTGTGGATCTGCCACTGGTAGAAAACCGTTTGTTTTTCTTTCTGCGAGCTTTATCGTTATCGTTTCCCTTCACATCAGCGCAACTCAGGTTGAAAATATGTTTCACGCCGAACGTGTACTTTTGAGGAAGTTGCTTAACCTTTCTGGAAAAGTTGTCGAACATGAACGAACCCACTTCAGCGTCTTGGAAGTCTTTACCGTGGTCTTCTCGAATTTCGGTGTACGAATCAGCAATCACGGCGACGAAAATACTTATCAGAATACAGATCGTAAACACGAAATAGAGAGAGAAGAATATCAGTTCGACCTGCGAATTCATAAGGTATATCTCCACATAGTCAACTTGTTTTCCGATGGACATTAACAAGTTTGTCTTAACTGAATTAAACAGCGACGAGAAAGTTGATGCCTGGCTACCGAAAGCAATACAAGCGAAGTAAGTAAAAGCCATTATCCCGATTCCAAAGACAAAAACAAATGATATGAGCGGCCTCGCAGATCGCTTCATAGTCCCTTGCATTTGGCAGATGTGTTTATTGAATCGCATTAGCCTCAGCAACTTCAGCGTTAGGATAAAAATCGTCGCGGCGAGCCACCCGATCTCTTGAGAGGACCATTTCAGCAGGTAGTCAGGGCTAAATGTTTCATAGGGGTTTTCCTGAACATTTCTCACATACAAAGTGGTGTATTTTCCCTTCAGGAATGATGTAACCACAGCTAAAGTGCAGACAACAAGCAATAGTAATTCAATCCAATTCCACAACTGACGAAGATACTGGGTCTTTTGCCGCATTAACTTCACCAACTCCACAAGGAAGCAAACCACGATAACAATGAGGAACACAAGCTGGCATACTTCGTAAAATGATTGAAAGTTATTGTTAGAAGACGGATAAAGTGATAGGGTAGTCACGTATGTGTTGGCAACAGCCCCACCCGTGCGTTGTGTTTCAAAGGTGTATTTTCCAAACGTGAATAGCGAGGTCGCTGGGTTAAATAGAGTGAACTCTATGAACACCACTGCGGTTGATTCGTCGATCCATTCGTGTTCTTTAAGGTCTCGCGCAACATCTATAGCTGTTTTACTATTGTAGCCTAGCGAAGCAACGTACCCTCCACCATCATAACCAAGATATGAAAGAGATTCTAGGGTTTCTTTCGACTGATACCTCCACGCTTGTGGATAGAGTTCGTAAGGATTATGCGATTTGTTTTGAGTCGTTACTGGAATCCACCCAGGGAGATTAAAAGCGGCCCTGTCTTCGTCGTCGGATGAGTATGCAGGGCGACATATTTTAAAACGATCTTTGAAATTGAGTGCATCGTTTAGGTAGCACTGTTCTGAAAGATAGAAATGAAGACAACAAATTTGAGTTAACTTGAACAGCTGTCTTGTACACTGCACCCCCATTTTAAGCAAACTGAATTAGGACCACACAAACTGACCTTGAAATATTCTCAGTGAAATGGTGTTTTGTGTGTATGTGTGTGTGTGTGTGAATCTACCTTAACAAGATTAATGTAAAGACTATCTAGATCCGTCATAAAAAATAAGGAGAATAACTCATAAGGGGTATTTTTATCCAAAATACTGCACTGTAAATCTTGCTATGCAGTAACTTTGTCATCACCGCAGCAATAAAATTCCTATAGTTCTTACTTAGTTTTAGCCGCAACTGCCGGAGACGTGGCATCCCAAGCATAAACTCTTCATGGTTGCTGATGTATCCTTCTTTGTATTCAAATTGTCTACCATTATACCACGTTGCATCATAGAGACCAGTGATAAGATTTCCTTCAATCCATTCCCAGAAAGAAGCCGTATCGGTAACCTGTGTTTGGGACACAAGATAAGGTCACAACAATAAAGGAGAACCAGTTGCAAAAATATTTATAGGCATGCTAACAGTTTTATAAAAATTGTCGATAGATAGTTGTAATTGTGACCAACGGGCTGTTTACATCAGGGCACGCGGAAGACCCTAGAAGGCGGATAATCCTAGCGCTATATGTTTTCTTATTCAGTTTACATGCAAAGGGTTGTACTTGTCCCTGGCGCTAGGATTTTTGCTAACTGAGAGGTAGGAAGATCCTAGTACTAGAAAAATCCTAGCACTATGTAAACTGCCTTAAGGAAGATCCTAGTATTAGGGACAGGCCAGACAAAAATAGCTGCAGGTCGTTTAGTGGGTAATCATGGCAATAAAGGTCGACCATTATTGTGATTTTTCCTGCTGAAAGGTAGTTATTAACGCCGGTAAAGAGAGAAGGGCCCAAACCCGGGGGCCCAAACGGCATGGTTTTTTTTGTCACCCGCCATCTTTAATCCTTTCTCTACTTGATGACCTCACGGACCAAAATATGCTGCATGTAAAGCCAACAAAAAGTTGTTCCGCCTTCTAGGATCTTCCTGCTGGTACTAAGATCTTCCTCCATCCATGTAAATAGCCCGTAAGATTCTTATGTTTTGAATTCTCAAATGAAGGCAAATTTGTTGAACTGGTTACTTAATGTACCATTTTGTACAAAATCGACGACAAAATTGTTGAGACATTTTAACAAATAGGGTAACTTCAGAGAACAAAACAATCCACCCCCTCCCCCCTCCATTCAAAGTAGAGGTGTTTGTTGTTTTCTACAGGTAGCTCGAACACCTGCACAACATTGCATGGAGGGGATGGGGGATCCTCAAGACTAGCAAACGTGGACCGAAGTAGGGAAAGCTTTATTTCCCCCTTTTGAACTCGGGTAAAACGTTAGGAAAGTCCTTTAGGGCAAAGTGTGTCAACTAATTTTGTCGCCAATTGTGGTTTGGGCTACCGAACAAACATTAAAGCAAAGCCATCATAGCATTCTAATAGGAAAATATGTCTACGCTTACTTCTTCAAAGTCAGCAGCGAATGAGTCATTTACGGCCTTAGTTATGTGGTATCGTGCAACGTCCTGATTCCCATAACAAATTACCATCAACAGAAATGCGAATACCAGAAAGGTTAAAATCTCTTTTGATGCTTCTAACGCCTTTCTACTTTTAATGCTCTGTTCCTTTTCTCTTTTAAGATCAGTCGGTGATAAGCAACTTGCTTTACGGCCAAGTTTATTCTTGTGAAAAGATGGTCCCACAACAGAGTCTATCTTTGGTGGTTTTCTTATGATGAACGACAACAGCGTCGCAAGGGCAACCACTTTAATTGGCTGCGAGATAAGCACATCTTGAGCAAGAGACACAGAGATAGATGTTACCCACTGGTTGGATTTATCTGCACCCCATTGCATGCTATAAAGAATGGTGAAAAAGGCCCCAGTTATCGACACTAGGAAACACAAGGCCCAGGCAATATACAAGACAAAATGTGGAAGGAAACCGGAACGCTGACTTTTATTTCCGCCAAGGACAAAGGAATCATATGAATCTGCTTGCTTGATATTTTGGAAGATGAAGACCATGAGAAAGTTTATCGGAATGCATATGACACTACTCTGTATGCCTATTTTAATTTGCGTCCAGCTGATTGTCAGTGGCCCCAATTTGAACGTGTCAGTCAAGGGTTTATCGAACTGGTAAAACATAGCATTCGTCACCATTGCAGCAAACAGAAAGGAAAGACAGCACGAGAGTCTTTGACATCGTGTGAAGGGATTGTGACTAGGCCTTGTGAACACTGAAATCCAAAGGTGACCTTCTCCTAAGCTGCGTGATACCCTGGAGATGAACAGATTCTTGAATGCGATAAGCTCCTTTCCCTCAGCAACCTAATGGGAACAAATTTAATGGAACAAAGTATTAAGATGCCTTGATCTGCCCCTTGTCTATATGCTTACACAAAATGGTACAGCATTCAGACAAACTGAATGTCCTTTGAAAAAATAAGATAACAAAAATGCTTCATAATTTACGATTATGGACCCGGGCAATCAACAGGGGCAAAATCTGTAATTTTACAGTAAAGCTAAAAATTGAAACCGAAAAGCAATTTTTAGCAGGTGATCAGAACAGTACTTAGACCTGAGACCTCTTGTCACTTAGGGGCCACCATTACACACTTAACTAAATGAAATAAATAATCATTAATAGTACACCATGTCCAAGAGATCCCAACGAATCTTTATTAGTCTTCTGACATACAAATTGTAGTATTTAAGGAAATTATGCTATAGGACGTTCTTTAAGAAAACTCGTCAACGGCAATCTCACATACCGACAACAGTGCCCACAATTAGTACGCTCAGCAAAATGTAGGTTTGTGTGATAGAAGTATCTACAGGCTGTTTAGACTAGCCTAGTAGAGTCAGTAGTTAGATCCGTGTAGAAATCGTAAGGGTTACTAAACAATGATTGCATCTCTAGTCTATCCGGCCTGTCCCAGTGATAAAGATTACGTTATGAAAAAATGACTCCTGCCATAGCTATTCACTCTACCCTGGAGTTTGCTGATATCAAGTCACAGCACTTCGCATTAAATTTATTTCTGCATTTAGGGTATATGTATAGTAAAGAAAGAGTTAAGAGGATCCTTCAAAATACTTGTGTTTCAAGAGGAGAATAGAAATCTTCGCCGATGAAATAAAGTACCTTACCTTGAGATGTAGCTGAGTAACACCGGCTCCTTTATCCAAAGCAAGCCACTGATTGGCAAAAAAGTACCACTCCTTTTTTGTTTGTACATCAGTGATTAGAATTTGTTGTAGGTACCAGGATGGACGGCGTCCACTATTATCATGCCACACGTAGACACCTGTTAGGTCCCCTAGCGATTTTTTGACGAAAATGGTGAAGTTATTGACGCTGGCTCGCGAGAAGAATTTGCGGGAAATCGGCATATCGTTTAAAGAAAGCACATTACTGGATCCTTCCTTTCCTGATATTATCATCCCGACTTTCGCAGTTGTTCCGAAATCGTTCCACATTCCTGTTTGGATACTAATGTCGTATTGATATCCATTCGACTCAACGCTTCCGTCACCCAACAGCACATGCGCCACAACCTACAAATGAACAACATATAATCTTTTTGTTTGAGATTTTTGGAGGAAGACATGTAAGCAAGTTCTGAAGTGTAATGATATTGCAGATAAGTACAAAGTTGATCTTATTCATCCTATTCATCTCGATTCCAACAGCTGGATCGATGGGTCAGCAATCGAAAACAGATGTTTCCTACCAATAAACCGTATCAGCACTACCACTTTTCCATAAGTAACAGAGAAACTCAGTAAAACAATCTGAAGTTAAGTGAATGTGGGGATAGTTTTAGAGCAACCTCTACAGAAGTTTGTTTTGTACATTTACGACGGTGCTGGTAAGAAGATTGTAAGGCTGACAATTTGAGCATAACAAATTCGACAGAACTATTTCAATCAGCCAAGGAGTCGACCATTCGATCATTTCTAGCGCTAGTGCTTTGTCAGCCCACCAGGGAATCACTGACTGAGTTTGTATACATATTCATTGGTAGAACTACTAAAAAGGTGGCAAATGAGAACGTTGTGCGAAAATATGAATCAACAGCTAAAATGATAAAATATTAACACTTACTTTAAAGTTGTCATTTTTGTCAGCTCTACGAGCAAACGCGAGACCAATGAAATAAATTCCAATTATGACACACACTGTAGCCAGGACCACGACGTTTTTTGTCTCCCCTAGTTTAGTAAACTTTATGAAAACTGTATCAAAGTCGATCGGATTTGGCGATACGAATATACTTCCTCCAAATGCCGAAAGATGGTTGCATAAGCAGTGGAGTTGCTCTTTGGTGGTCTTTGATCCCAGCTGTTGGTTGAACATGCAATGAAACGATTAATTGCAAGAAATGCTAATAATAATAACAATAACAATAATAATAATAATAGTAATTATAATTAATAATATAGTCAACTGTCTCTTAACAGCAACCTATATAAGAGGGACACCTATCTTACCTTATCTTGTGAATAATTATGTTTTGTCGTGTGTAATTATATGGCGCTGTTTTCCGCTTAGTGTCCAAAGCGCTTACTTAGATAGAAAAAATTAATATTAATTTGAATGCAATGGAAACAATAAAGAAATTAAAACTATATTTGATTCTGCATATTAAAAGGGATATATGTATTAAACGTTGTTTAGAATAAAATTAAGGTGTTTTAGTCAAGCTGGTGGCTACAATTCATTCAACGACACTGACTTTCTTATTTCATAAAGGACGATCCATTCTATAAATGGGGAGCTGCAATAGAAAAAGCTCTATCTCGATACGTTTTTATCCTACTATTCGGTCTAACGAAAAGTTTCTTGACTGCTAGAACGTATATAGACCTATAGAACTTCCGGTAACTCAAAGATCAAAAAATTCACGATGGGGCCAGACCACTTGGAGCTTAGTAGAAACCAAATACAATTCTATGATGAACAGGCAACCAGAAAAGCTCGGTTAAAACAGAAGTACTACATTTGGTCGAATTCCTTAGTATGTGTAATTACACGCCGAGTTGCTGCTGTAAACTATTGGTAAGAGTTACAAGAATCACCTTTGGAGCTTATAAATGCATGAAAAAGGATTTCAAAAGTTTTCTGGCTAAAGTATTTACGAATCTTAGCTATGTTCCTTAAATGTAAGAAGGTGGTTTAGAAGTTTTCTTGATATAGTTTTCTTGATATGCTTCTCCATGTTTAATGAACTGAATGATCAATTTCTACTTTTAAATTATGCACGGCTTGTGTAGAAGCAATATTTTCATTAACAGCTCATGTGCCGAATAGTCGGGCCTAGAGCTACAGTTATTATATAATATTACTTCAGTTTTATCCTGGTTTAACTCCCTCAGTGACAAACAGATAGCTTCATACTCGCCATAATCTCTTCTTCCTGTTTATATTTATCAGTCTTTCTTCAGCACCAGAATACAAGGCTACATCCAAACGAATGCGGATATTTTGGAAACCCATACTTATTTAAACGAATCGGCCTTCCCTCCACACGAAACCAGTGACTCCCGACACTAAAACCACATTGTTTTTAAAATGCACTCCAGAGCACTTGAAGAGAGCATCCATACGAATCAGCGGATAAAAAAAAGTGCGGTTTCAGAAATGTCCGGATTCATGGCCTAAAACTCACAAACAAATGATTTTGGAAGTGACAGTGAAGGCAAATTAGCTTAAAATTCGATTTTTTTGCGCCAAATTTGTTGATTCCCATACATACTGAGAGTTGATGAGCCTACGCCCATTGTCTTCCTCAATATTATGCAGAAGAATGCACGTGTTGATGACACCCTTCTTGAAAAAGGCCTCAAATTTAGGCCCGCGTATGGACGGGGCCTTTAACAACTCTGGAGAACGGTTTCATGAAAGTGCGGTTTTGGTAAGCGGTTTCAAAAATATCTGGATTCCTATAGACTTGGCCTTAAACATCTTTGTTTTCCAACGAATCGACACTCTCACGGACGATATAAGCTCATTGTGCCGAAAGGTGACATGCCTAGACATACGTGCTGAGGAAGACACGCGGGCACGACCTTGCTAAACCCCGGAATGTTTCATGCGCGTTATAAAATCAATTCAGATTCTAACCCTGTTCGTCTATTCCCTATGCGTCTGAGATAACTGTGGGTAAGGCAAACAGAGGATTATCTAAATTTCGTCAGGTGCGGAGGGAGAATCATCTCGAAACTACTAAAGGTGGTTTTACAATTTGTTTTCTTTTGCATAGGGAGATTTCATACCTTGCATCCATCTTTAATCCAAGCCTGTTTGCTAACCGACCAGTAGACACATTCTGGCATGGTGACAAGCATAGTGTAGTTCACATCTGTGCTTCCATTATACTGTGGTATTATAATTGTCGTTGGGGGAGAGGTGGTAGGGGGATATTTAAGTCGGATGTACGATCGTTTCTCTCTACCACAGCCCACACCGCATGACCTAGTTTTCCGAGCAGTCACTTTCGAGTTGTTTCTTGATGGGATTGCAGCTGTATTTGCCAGTCGAATGCCAACATAATGAACGCCTGTTTGGCCCGTCAACGTGCTTGAAAAGAAAAACACGAAGGCGCTACTTGTACAGTTAAAGTATGTGCGTTTATTATAAGATGGTGTGCACGATGACAAGTCAGGGATTCTTTTACTAAGACTGTGATTTCTTTCCGTTGGTTTTCTGCCACCGCTCACAAAGACATCAAAAGCAATGTCATTTGAGGGCCGCAGTTTTACAAATGCTATCGTATCATCAGAATCTAGATACACTTTGTGATACTGAAGAGTATTACCAGGCTTAATAAACAAATGGTCACTAGAATCATTCCCTTCGCCGTCTGTTTGCATTATTACAGGTAAAGAGAGACTCAAAGGTTCTTTAAGATCGGAAATGTTCATCAACGATCCTTCTTCCGTTTTCAGTTCAAACTTTATAACAGGCGAAGAGATGTCTTTGGAGCTCTCGTCCCAGGTGTAAGGATTTTGGTTCAATAAAAGCATCTGAAGAGGAAACACAAATCATGAAACTTTTCAAAACGGTGCCGCCAGCAATAATAATAGTAATATGATTAAAAAATCATTGTTCCGTTTGTCTCACATAGACTAGACTAGTACAGGACCCTTCAAGCATGTTTCAACATGCAATTAAATTTGCTTAAATTTTTCTGACTATTTGAGTTTAAAATGAAATTGCCACTACTGCCAGTTCTGTTAGTAATCATGCATATTCTGTGAATGCTGACTCAGGCTTAAGTTGTGTTAAACATTGCATACCACTCACTCACCTGAGCGTCCACGTAACTTGACGAAAAATTGTCGTTTGCAAAAAGTGCTTCAGAAGAGGGTAAGATTACGCGTTTCTCCTGCTGTGTTCCGAAAGTCCGGTTTCCCATAATTGCCGGTTTTTGCCGGTCAAGGATCATTAAGAGTGTTGAAGTGTTCAGTGAACTGGGCTCCTCACCAACAGCTTTAGTAGACAACAAAGTGGCGCCTAATTTGTCGATGAGTGAGAGGGTGTTTTCTGTGGCATTCTGTAAATAAATAGAAATGAACGGAAATTCTTCGCAAATTTTTTTGTGACCTGACAAATGTAAAGGCCACCTCTCAGAATTAAGGTAAGCCTAGAGCGAACAAAATCTACTCAATGTTGCTTGCTTCATGAGATCGGGACCTTATGAATTTACCACGGTGACGGCAACGGGAATCGTATGAAACACAAAAGGTTCGAGCAGTGAGCAAACGACAAATCTGCATGTGATTTCTCTTGCCAAAACTACGACGTGAAATAACCAAATTTTAAGGTCCCGTTTATATCAAGTTGTTCCCGGATAGCGTCAACTTTATTCATACATTTCCATACAAAACGTGGCGGCCCGTTTACATGAGAAAGTAAACGTTGGCTCTGCTGGAGGGGAGGTCCCACGGCCGAGTCAGGTCACCCGGTCACCCTCTTAGCCTGGCCAAATTTTCTCCATATAAACACTCTGGCTCGACCAGCCTGGCAAACTCGGTCGAGGCGAGGCAATCAAAGCATGCTCGAGCTGTTTTAGACAATTAGAGCATGCGCGAGCAATGTTAGCTCGGAAAAAGGGGTCGGGCTTTTTCTCAATTAAACGCTCGCTTAAAAGGTTGACGTGGCAGGAAGGGTGAACATTCTTCCCGGTACAGGTTTTCTCCATATAAACAGCGCCTAAGTTGATTACAGAACAGGTACAATGCACAACGGCAACGCGACAAATTTTGCCATATCTATCTGAATTCGGACTGAATTCAAAACCAACTTAATTTATTCCCCTACTTTCAAGTAAGTGAATGCAATTTGGAGAAAAAGTGGGAACAGAAACGAAAACTGTTTTTCAGCGAACTTTTCTATGGTATCGAAGTTGTCCAATCGTAAGGTCTCTAATGACGTAGCCAAGACGTGTCCCCCGACCCTCGTGGCTCCTAGTTGTAATTCGATTCGTCCTGAAGGACTAGCCCATTGCCACACGTGTTGCCTGTCTAAATAGGTCATGAAATTACCTGACAAATTAACTGAAGGAAAAATAGAAGTTTTTAAAAACAAGATGATTTTTTACAAACAAAGAATTCATGTACGTCATTAGTTAAACCAACCTTTTCAAATTCAGTTCCTTCATAGTTTGCACCTTTGTCTGCCGTAATGATTCCGATTATGTTAGAAATACCCTTAAAAATAACTCCTCCTACGCTTTGGACCGCATCTTTGTCATAATCACCCTCATCAACGTTTTTCCAGAGATAATCAGTCATGGTTTCCAGAAGACTAACGCTGTTGTTCTGAGATAAATGAAAGAAATAATTTAAAGGAGTGCAAGGAAAAGTAATTGCGTTCGACGCGGAGGGGTTCCTATGGTACTTGGGTATCTTTTGTTACTCAAGGGTGATCTTTTCAGCAACCGTTTTTCATCGTACGTCTACATTTTCTGCGCCATTTTGAATCATTTACCTCGTGTTATTGATGTCACATGCGCAAATAGCAATTGCGCACCTCATGGCGAGTAGTTTTTACTGAAGATTGAAGACCCTGACGCTATTTTTGTGCGCACGTGCATCACTCTGGTTCGATCAAGGTCAATAAGATGACGCAACTATGTTAAAGAACGGAGTTATTTGAGTTCGGCAAATGAATGAACAGTTTGGAGTTGTTTTCGAAGCGGGTTTTATCGCTGAGCTGGCGATTCTGCTACACCTTCCTTGGTTAATATGTTAATATACCGGTCAAATCGAGCTGAAACAGAAAGACAAAAATAATTACAGGTAACATTTGCCGTGAGGAATTTACCTAAGCGTTTTAGTTTATCATTGATTCTATTTATGTATTGTATTTGCAGTTTTACTTCAAAGTCACATGCACGAAAAACATTTTGGGATAAAGTACGTTTGAAGACTTTTACTCGCGTATCACAGGGGCACCCAACGAGAATATTATAGTTCAAAACCACTTAAACAAAGCACTGTTAAACGTATTTTAGTATTTAAACAGTAGATATGGGCATATTTTTATCCCTTAAAAATTTTTCATCTGTTCGGATTTCCTAGCTGAAAGTCTAGTGATCCGTAAATTATAGGGATCAAAACTTACCTTTTCGAAAATTTCAGCCAGAAAAAAGGCTCCCGAAAATTCTAGGTGACCTTTTTACGGTAAAAAATCCGTTAAAAATGGGCAATTATACCATTTTTTTAGATGTTTGAAAATCCTAGGCGAGGCAGACAAGCAAGAAATTTTAGAACAAATGTTCTGAAAATTCTAGATCTCAAATCGTCTTTCGAACATATATTTTCCGAAAATTGACGTTGGGTGCCCCTGGTATCAGGAGCTAGCTACACATTTGCTTTACCGACGCGGAATTTTGTAGGAAAGATCATCTCGCCCGCCAAGCAAGATAAGTTTTAAAAAAATGATGAAATACCCTACACAAGCTGAAATTATGAAGATGAACAGTGCACAATGGCAAAAGATTTCGTCTGGTTCACTGACATCAGCAATCTCGCAAAAACGTAAAATGTTTCTGTCGCTCCTATGATGTCTCCTTTGATCATAGTTTTCACTTCAAGTCGTGTCACTCAAGAAGCCAGGATAACCTTCGAGGTCGTCATACTTTTGAAGGTTATATGATTAATAGATATGTTTATCTTGTTTATAACATAGAACTTTTTATTATATGGCTGAGTCTGTTTTCGCCTTGCGATTGGTCAATTTGCGGTCCGTAACTTGCTGTACGGACCAAAATTTCAAAGAAAATAATCATTTCGGAGCTCTAAATTTCTTTACCTCGGAAAAAAGGTTGAAATTAAGTTACAAGACGTCTATCAACCTTAAGGACTTAGATTTTGACTTTGTCCATCAACATTTTAAACTGTGTTTATTTGTGAACGAAGGCGATGAAGAAACTAACTCGTAATCTTATCGAAGAGGATTCTAGTCAGTGTTTAAAAAATTTATCCTAGTACATAGTTAAGAAGATGAAAATCGACTGGCAGAGATTCGAGATGTTTTGCCTAAGAGAAAATGAGTAATATCTTCGACAAATATGATAACAAACATGCCTGCACCCAATCATCTTGACGAGCTTCTTTGTCATTTGCAGTGTTTTTCCACGACCAACGAAAGAAAGATAGAAGCGACTCCGAGCCAGACACAACGGCCAGTTTTCAAAAGAATCCAGCGTCACAATGGCGAGTGAATACTTACAGTGCTCTTAGTTTTGACCGAATATACTTAAAAATATGTCTGTAAACCCTGAGGACTGGGATGTTGACTTTGCCTTTCCAGATTTCAACCTAGCTTTGTTCGAACGAGAATGAAGCTGATGTAGAAACTGAATTGTAACCTTTCCGAGGAAGAAAATATGGTCCGTGTTTGAAAATTTTAACGCAGATCACGCTTGAAGACGAGAATGAACTGGCAGAAATAGACCTTGTCACGGTTTTCGACGCCATCTTGACGAGTAGGCAAACGCGTGAGAAATTACATTGTTAGTATGAAAATCTTATGTCGGATAATTTCCGTAAAACGGCTGTTCTGAACAAAATATCAATTGTAAACTAAAGCTACAATGCAAAGGATTGTCCTAAAAAATTTCTGGGACGTACCTTTGCTTAAATTTCTCCAGAGGCTTGCTTTAGATTTTCCATATATTTGTCTCTAATTTTCCCGGGACTCAGGGGGTTCTTACAGACAAATGTATAGAAAATTTAAAAAAGTGGTTGTAGGGCTTCAAGTGAATGTAACGCCCTCAAATTTTTTCAGGAGAATCCTTAGGAGTGAAGCTTTAGTTTACAAGTCATATTTTTTTTCAGAACAGCCGTTCTACGGAAATTATTCGACATTAGATTCTTATAAAATCACTGTAATTTCTCACGCGTTTGCCTACTCGTCAAAATGGCGTCGAAAACCGTGACAAGGTCTATTCGAGAGGTGTTCCCAAAAAACGAACGAAGCGAATCTTCGACAATGACAACATACTTACCTTGAAAAGCTTCCTTGCCTTTTGCAGTGTTTTTTTACAAGGACCAACGGAGGAAAGATGGAAACGATTTCGAGAAAGACACAGTGTCCGGTTTGCAAAATACTCCAGCGTTACATTAAAGAGCTAAAATTTACAGCGCTCTTAGTTTTGACCAAATAAACTTTTTCAACATGGCGAATTAGTTTTCACTTTCTCGGAAAGCCTTTGTTGTGTGCTATTGTTTTCGTGAGCCATTAAAAACTTTCTTTCTTGACGCCTGTCAAATGATTGTCAAATCGCGCGTCCTGCACTTGTTTCCGGTCCACGAAACTGGAAGAAGCCATATAATAAACATCTTATTAGCCTCGTTTTTTCGGTCCGTACTGTAAATTACGGATCCTCGTGTTTTTCCATTGATTTATGGCCCGATGGAAAAAACCTCGGTCCGTAATTTACAGTACGGACCGAAAACTCGGCTAATAAGAGGTATTTACGATCTACTTCACATTTTTATCGCCCATTCTTGAAGCCGATCTTTTCCCTATTTTTAAAATAATGCTTGAGTGTATAAAAGCTAACCTGATCTAACCTAATCTATCAGTATGATTACTTCTAGTACCTAAGTTTAGTAAAGAGATGATTATCGCGCCGAAAAGAAGTGTTACATCCAGCTATTTACCATATCAGTTTCGGTAGTTAAAATGGGAGGGAATTTGAAAAAAAAAGTAAATAAATAAATAAATAAAACTCCTCACGTAGAAAGAGGTTTTTTTGTTTGCTTGCTTGTTGGTTTGTTTTTGGGGGATTCTGTCATTCTTTAGATTTTTAATTGTTTCAATTCTTATTAAATTCTAATGCTTCACATATTTTATAAAAGAAGTTGAGACTCACAAGATGTGCAGTCCCAAGTCACCAAGCAATACAGTAGTTGTTCACGTTATTTTAAAACTTTCTTTAAAAACGAAAACAATTCATTTTAGAAAAAGTGCATTTCATAAAATAAATAAACCTGTGAGTTTTTGGCCGTAATATCAAAAGAAGCGATTACAATAGCCCCGAGAAGGATTTCAAAGGGGAAAACAACTTTTGCCTCCCAATCGCAGTTGAGTGGTCTTAGACTCAAATCCTTGCAATTTTTTAAACTACATTAAAATCTTTCCCTTAAGTATTATTAAACGCGCTAAGATTTTCTTTTATTCAGAACAGAAAATTTCAGCCCGGTAGTGGAAAGATTTAACGAAAGTTAGCTCCTAACAAACAGTTTTTTTCCAAAACGAATAGTTGTTTTGAAGAGTTGATCACGTTACAAACCATTGCAAAAGGTATATTACACTGCTTTGTTTACTGGTAACTTACCAGCACGGAAATTGACACATCTTCTCTTCCCTCCGTTGCTTCGGTCAGAAAGTACGATA
Organism: Porites lutea; assembly: GCF_958299795.1. Classification (NCBI taxonomy): domain Eukaryota; kingdom Metazoa; phylum Cnidaria; class Anthozoa; order Scleractinia; family Poritidae; genus Porites; species Porites lutea. The sequence continues at coordinate 12,701,097 of NC_133207.1, read as the reverse complement.
GCTGCTTAACCTCTTGCATATTTTTTACCTCTACATCTCCGAGTTTGTGTATAAAAGCGTCTTTGACCTAAAGTGAGAATAACGAGTTTATCTCGTGCAGACATGGAGTATATTAGATTAAAATTTCTCCTTTTCCTCCTCCCCCTCCTCCTCCTTTCATTAATTTATATTTACTAAAAGCTGTTGTTTTTTTCTAAGATTTATAAAAGTACCTACGTAAAGCTTACCTGAGGGGTGTTTTTTTTGCACTGCAGTACGACAGACTGCTTCGAAAATGTGGTCGAGCTGATTGAAAATTTGGCAAGTGGAAAAGACCTCCATGAAATTTGTACAAAAGACGTGTAGAGCGGAGCTCCAAGCGCGCGCGAAGCGCACGCGTGGGCGGAGCCCCATAGCTAAGGAAATCTATCCATCCTAAAATAATTGGTAATCACGTGACCGTACACCGACCGCCTCCGACCGTCCATCCGCACCACAGGGTAACCAATTTTTAATCTCACACTTTCGTGCTATAGATAGTAGTTTGGGAGCCAAGGTGCAGCCTGATATTGCACATCCATGTTATGATCAATTGACAGCTGTCAAAAAGGAGTATCCGCTAACCAGTACCAACTTGACTGGATCGCAGGCTCATGTATCGACCCATCGAGGTCGAGTATTTTTTGCAGTTATCCGCTGACAAGCTACAAGTTTTCAAATGATCGCAGGCTCAAGTTCAATTGTTTTAAATGCATACGAAATGAGTTGTGTTTATGAGCTGCACTAATAAAATTTTGATTTCAAACTGACTTCGGACGCGCAAATTTAGCCAGTTTTTACAGGTAGGGAAGGCAGTTGCTTTGGAGGTAGAGCGTGACCATGGTGAGTCAAATTTCTATTGCTTGTCTTCGTGAATGAAAATTGTTGTGTCTGTAAATGTTTCACCGAGTTTTATTTCTTTTATTGATTGTTAGTTGTGTCTCTTGCAATTTTTTAAAACCGCTTTGCCGGTTGTTTTCAGTCGAACATGAACATTGCTTGCAGGAGTACTCAAAATGCCGTGCGTATCAAACGCTTTTAAAGATTACACTCGATTACACATAATAAAACCATTAAATGAAGAATTAAAATGATAAATTATTGATTATGTTGTTCAAACAATCGCCATTTCGCACTGCAAATTTGGCGCTTGTTAAAAGTAACAACCGAGCTAGCTGTATAGGTGATTTTGGAAAGCCCATTATTGCCCTGCATACCACGCAGGAGCAGATTGTTCTGACTGAACAGTCCCGACATCACGGAATTCTCTTCATGAAAACGTTTAATGCTGATGTGGTCAATTCTGTAATTGTTTTGCAAAAGTGTGTGCTTCGATTTTCTGATTATTGATTGAATACAATTTGTCCTGTAAAATTGTGAAAAACGCATTCTGTCCGAGATATGTAAGCTAACTATAAAAACACCACTTCATAGCACAGTTTACCTTAGAAGTGATGGATAAAAAGTATAAATGGCTGGCTTATACCTCACCAGATTAGTTGTTGGCAAGATTTTGTAAAGCAAACTTGTTGAACACAAAAAATTCGGCTTGATTTTTTATTTTGGCCTCCCTTTTAGACAAAGGAATACAACCTATAAATCGCAAATGTGTAAATTGGCTAATCTACTGTGATCAAGAGCCATTATGGCTCTTGACTCATCGAAGATTGCTGGTTTTTGGGTGTTCATATGAGGCTATTAACTAGATGTAAGATTCGTTTCACTCTTAGACTGTTTGCAAATTATTTTTCTTTAAAATCATTTTGCCTTTCCCTCAAAAGTCACATGAATGTGCCCTAATGTGTTTGATTTAAATCATAAATTTATTAATGGGAATTTCGCTTTTAGCCCTGGCTAAATCTATATATTATTCATCGGTGTTATGAAGCTGAAACCTTCTTACCAGTATTATTTCGTAGTTGCGTTACGAGATGAAACTTACATTCTCTCGTTCAACGCGTAGTCAAGACTCGTTTCAAAGTTTCGATACACTTTCAAGTTATAGCTTCTGCGTAGCTGATATTTTTAAAGGTAATTCCCTTGTTTTGCACAGCGCATCACCTACTGGGCACAAAAGGTGGCGACATCAAAGGTCTTCAAACTCGCCTCAGTCCCTTCACGCAAATTTATCATTTGAAACCGAAGTAGCTTATGTTGCCTTTTGAGATGAAACGAGACTGGCGACCTCCCTTTTTATTTGTGTTTTTTACTCGTTATGCCTACAAGAAAAATATATTATAGGTAGAACATATTCTGGATAGTAAAAATTGTATTTTTAGATGTGAATTATGTGAAACACCGCATTTGGAGCCACAGAGAAGTATGAAATCAACTTAAAACTGTCCATTTTTCATACATTTTTTTACACGACCGGCACTTTAGTAAATAAATATAGCCCAGACAAACAGACGGGCTCTAGGTTTTAGTAAGATGCACATTTTCTGCTATGTGATAAGAATTTTGACGGTTGTTCAAGTTTTGAACCTTTTTGCGCGCAACTAGGAAAAAACACTAGGAACTGCAAGCAAGCAAGGCGAAAATAAACACAGTGGTCCCATCTTTTTTTGCAGTTTTTCAATGACCTGTATATGGCCGTGAAATGTACAAAGTTTCTCGAAAAAAAACATCTGGATAGTACATCCTTTTCAAGGGAATTACCTTAAGCTGAAAACCTCCAGGTGTGATGGCTTACAAGTAACCTTCTTTAGTTTTTATTTACCTTCATGCTCAAAGGTGTCATGGAACATTGCTATTTAAGTTGATCAAATCTGTAAGGGTGTTTTGGCTCTCTGATGTCAAGGATTAGTTTTGTTTCTACGGTTCGTGACCCAAACATGTTAACTCGTGTATTTAATCTAGTATACACCGTAATTTTTAGGGAGTTATTATAACTCCAAAAATGGAGTAAAAATTTTAGGTACAGGATAACCCCTTTTATTATAACTCCAAAAATGGAGTAAAAATTTTAGGTACAGGATAACCCCTTTTTTGGGGTTATTTTAACTCCTAATTTAACTCCGAATTTGGGGTCATTTTTACTCCTGAAAAAGAGTTCTTTTTACTCCCAGTATGGAGTTAAAATAAGTCCGAAATGGGGTTACTTTTACTCCTTACATGGGTTGTTTTTACTCTTTTTGGAGTTAATTTAACTCTGAAAGTGGAGTAAAAATGTCAGGTACAGGATAACTCCTTTTTTGGGGTTATTTTAACTCCTCAATATATCTGGCGGTCACTTTTACACCTGAAAAAGAGTTCTTTAAACTCCTTTTTGGAGTTAAAATAACTCCCCAGAAAATAACTCCACTGTAAGGAGTTAAATTAGCCCTACTAGAGGAGTTATTATAACTCCTTGAAAATTACTGTGTATTAAAGCTAGTCCATTACTCTAAGTAGAATTATAGCTTGATAGCTCTTAACGGCTCCGTGAAAGCTTTTTAGTCCTAACAATAGTTTATGTATAAATGTATTGGGTATCACAGAACTACCTCATGACAGCGAATTTCTCTACTCAATGGCCATTGAACTTTATCTGGAAGGTAACCGTCTTAAAAAAATGGTTCGATCGTAATACAGCACTGACTTACCTCACTACCCACGATGGCTATTGAGGGACAACATGGCTTCACATAGGTAACCCATTTTAGGTAAATTCAATTCTAAGTTAAAATGTTAAGATAAACAAGCTAAATGGAGGCAAGCAAGCAAGAGATTAGAAAGACATTAGGTGAAAAAGTAAACACAGTACGTTAATACAGATTACTAGCCTCGTTTTTCTCCTGCGTTTCCATTTCCCCATCCTCAATGGAAGTAAGTACTAAAGTTGCTGTTCCAGCTGCCAATCCAACGTCACCTTTACTCAACGCCTTATCAAGAGCATTATCGGGTCCGTCGATAAAGTCTTTGGAAATCTCAGTGAGTGTTGTAAGAGAGGGTCTTACCTATCAAGAAAAGATTTACGTAGATGCCATTCAACACAAAATGCTAATTTCTTTCCAGCTATATATTAAGGCAGTTTAGAACGAAGCGACTGACTCTAAATTCAAAGATCATTTCAGGGTTAACGGCAGTGTCTATATTAAATTTTATAAAAGTAAGTCAGTTTTAAAATGCATTGTCCTCGAACAACCACTAGTAGTACGCACTCTTTCATTTTCCACGAAACACAGTGACACTGAGACAATTTTAGTGACATTGCGTATGCTTTAGCTTGTGTAAATCAGGCAGGTCAATATCATAAAACTTATACCGTGACAAATTTAATATCATGACTTGTGGCTCCCAGGGAATCGTGAATCGCCACTTGGATAGTAATATTATAATCTCGCGATGGGTCCCCCTGAGGAAGGACTGTCGTCAAGGAGGGAAGCGACGAACCACTTTTTATGTCAACAGCCACCAATTTTGAGGTCATGTAGCTGCAATAAAGAAGGAGATTATATTTAGGGATCGGTCATTATTTATGAAAGGGGGGAGAGAGAAATCATAGGGGGGTCAGGTTTATATTTTAATATTATAGGGGCTGGGTCATTATTGAAATATAAAATGATAAGGGGGTGGGTTGATTTTTTTTTATCATAAGGAGCCTCATAAAGGCAGAGAAAAAATAGTCAGTTTGAATCTATTACAATGGAACTTTTGGTTTTCCTTTCTACAACAAAGTCGGTTCACAGGAGGATCTTTGTGTGAGATTTTAAATCATCAATCTCACAAAACAATACGTCTATTGAGGCAAAAATAGGAGGACAAACAACAACAACAAATACAAAGATAAACATGAGGTTCTTATATAAACTAAGCAAAAAGAGCTCAACATAAATACTTAATAGTCATTCTCCAAAACCAAGGTTGGTTAATTGCTCTAGACGACTTAATAGTCTGATACGAATTATCGGCTGGAAATACCAATATAGACTTGAACTGGCGTTTTTACTTCCTTGACTTGACATAAGTTTTTATCTCATAGATCATTTCAAGTCTTTTAATGGTATTTAAAACCAATAGTCCAAAGCAAAACAACCTTTGCTTGTGTGTGTGTGTGTTGGGGGGGGGGGGGGGCGGGGGGAAGGGGGTGGTGCATATCCTAAAAAATAACATTTAAGAGGTGGGTCAAAAAGCAGTCCGGAATATCCCTAAATGAAAATGGAAAATGGCGGATTGATTACCAAAACGACCAGAGTTCACTGTTTTGAGGCTCTCGGGCATATTTCCAAGACCTTTTATGAGGCATACTCAACCTATTTAAGAGTGCTGCGTATCGGAAACCATATTTGAAGTGCCTCGAAAAATGTCAGCACATTTTGTAGCTTATTTCCTCTTTTAAACAACGCGATGTAGGTGGGATTTTAGCCGTATATAAACATCTTTTTTTTTTATTCAAAGATTTTTGACGATACATTCTAGTTATGTTTCCTCGATTGTCATATCGATTAACGTTTATCATATTGAATTTGGGGATGGTAGACAACCGTACCTAGAATTTTGGTAGACAATCTTTGAATTCCCAGGTCCAAATTAAAACATATGTTCCATTCCCGTGTTTCACGGAGACATGGCAGAGCCGTGTTATTAATTTATTTCGCGTTAATACGAGTCTTTTCTTTCCAAGGTATTAGTATTATGGATATTCACGTCCATCATCGCGCCTCACTTTGCCGAATTTTGGGGATAAAATTAAAGATCATAAGCGCAAGGTGGATGCTAACCGCTTTGTTTCTGAAATTCACCAAATCTGGAAAAAATTATTACTGTTGGATTCTCCAAACGATCATCAACAAATAAAAACAAAGTCAAAGAAAGAAGGCAAATTTCAATTGTAAATTATGTATTTCGCTACTCATTGAACATTGATAATCTGGGTTGTATTTTAGCCTTGCATGTGCGACAGCAAGTAAAGAAAGCACCAGATGCGTGAAGTCCATGCTGTCAACACGAAACAAGAAAAATTTATAAGTTTGAAGCAATTTTTATTCTTGTTATGGTGACTGAGTCTTTGATTCTTGTCCTGTAGAAGTTAATGGATGGTATTATTCCTGTTTTGCACGATTCCAGGACATTTTCACACACTCTGTGAGGGTATCGTTGCACGGGACGAGTTTGCTTCGGCAAAAATCTTGCAAATCATGCCAGTGAAGCCACGACCTCTGTAATCGGTCCGGAATATTCGAACATCCCAACGATTCCTTGCAATGAATAATACTCTTATTCTCTTGAATCAAATGTTTTCTTTGAAATAATGTGAAACCTAGACGAGTACTGTAAGCTTATGTTAAAAGCAAAACGAATTACCAATGCTCTGCCCGCCTCCGTCCGCAATTTTGAAGAATTTTTGATCACTGGGTCGATGTTTAGATAAACACAAGTGTGCGTTCTTATTGGTTGAGCAGTGTCGCGTGACCACTTGGCCCTGTCCTTAAATATAGGGATATTCCGGACTGTTCAGGGGAGGGTCAAGAATAAAGTTTATAGATGAAAAAGAATCCCCTCCGCTCCACTTGCATAAATAATGACCGGTCCCTTAACCGAACAGATCGTCAAGATGACCTCAGCCTAAACCAGAAAGCATCGACACATGGTCCCTTTTCTCATAGCTAGTAGAGGAGGCTGGAAGCTCCCTGACCGTGCACAATCCTTTGTTTTCTGTTCACAAATCATGACTGAATAAATTAATGCAATGTTTCTATTGGTCAATAACTTCAAAATGATAGGAATGCTATTGAACTGTATGCTAGCTGATGAATTTGCTACCTTTTTTACTACTAAGATTGATACACTACGTAATGATCTCCTTGTTAAAAAGAAGGCTCTTAATGTGTTACTGATGAGGTCCTCACTATGCCTTCCACTAAGTTTTCAACTTTTACTGAGATGAAACTTGATGACATCAGGGAACTGGCTGCAGCACTGTTCTCGAAGTCCTGTGTCTTGGATCCATTACCATCTTCTATCATCAAACATTGTGCACACCCATTGCTGCCTACTATTACTAACATCGTCAACCTCTCTCTTCGTGAAGGCTGCATGCCAACGTGTTTGAAATCTGCAGTATTGTAACCTCTGCTCAAGACACCTGATGCGGACTTTTTACAATTCAAGAACTTTAGACCTATCTCGAATTTGAAAGCGCTATCGAAGATTATTGAGAAAAGCATTGCTCTCAAGTTAAACTATCTGATGAACAATAACCTACATGACAACTTTCAGTCAGCCTATTAAGTACATCATTCCACTGAAACTGTCATGGTGAGGGTTAAAGATGATACTCTGCATGCAATTGATGGCAATAAAGCCGTTGTACTACTTATTTTAGATTTATCTGCTGCATTGGATACTGTGTCTCATGAAATACTCAGTATTTCATGAGACACAGTACTGGAATGGATAGGCTGTCTCAACGTTATGGTATTACAGGGACTGTACAAGAATGGTTCGCATCCTACCTGTCGTCTCGTACACAATTTGTTCAAATTGAAAGTTCAAGATCTTCTTTACGTGAACTTAATTGTGGTGTACCGCAAGGGTCTGTCCTTGGGCCACTGTTATATGTTTTGTACACTTCACCAGTGGCTGATATCATAAAGAGACACAATCTCTATGCTGATGACACTCAGCTCTATGTGTCATTTAAATTAGGAAGTGACGATCTTCTCTCCTCAATAAAATCTAGCATTGAAATATGTGTACAGGAAATCAACAATTCGATGATTCTTAATGGTCTTAAGCTAAATGAGGTTAAACCGAGCTGCTTCTACTCAGTTCACGTTATCGGCCCAGTCCTTCATTGGAATTTGTTCGTGTTGGGAGTGAAACTATTCAAACACCCCCTTCTGTTCAAAATCTTGGGGTGATACTCGATCTCAGTGCTGATATGGAAGACCACATTAAAAAGATCTGTAAGACATGTCATTTCCATTTAACTAAATTAAATATTAGTAAGATAAGAATATGTTTGGATCGTGAACCTACTGAAGCAATTATTCATGCTTTTGTGACTACCAACTTGAATTACTGTAATGTGATTCTATATGGACTACCTAAAGTTCTCTTAAACCGCCTACAGCTAGTTCAGAATAGAGCAGCGCGCATCGTAACATTCACCAAGAAGTATGAACATATAACACCCAGCTTAATAGACTTACATTGGTTGCTTATTGAATACCGTAATTATTATTTATAAAATCTTATTGTTAGTATGTAAGGCTATCAATGGACTTTCACCAAGTTATATATCCAATTTGCTCAGTGTTTGTAGCAGCTCCTACTTTTTGCGTTCTTGATCGAATTAGTTACTTCAATTCCCGAAATCTAAGCTAAAGGCTTATGGTGATCGAAGATTTTCTACTGCAGGACCTAAGTTATGGAACAGTGTGTCCGCCTCTTTAATGCCGATTCCTTGAATTCTTTCAAAAAACACATAAATAAAGTTTATTATTATTATTATTGTTGTTGTGCACGGTCAGGTCCAAAAAAGCTAACAAAAACCTATAACAAAGGGTTTCCCAACCATTCCACTTTAATTAACTATGCTTTTCTGGAGTAACTTTCAGCCTACGGTGGTTTCGTGTCCCTGGACTTCCAGGACTTTAAAGAACTACTGACCGTTATAACAAGTACAAATTTCTGTAGCCTTGAAAGTAAATTTAGGTTAAAAACATCTTTTAGATGCCGTATAATCCTTTCCTCGTGCAAGATAACATTAGGATCTGTGGTATTTACTACCCAGCATTGACTGTGTACATCCATGTTTTACCTATTAATTGTCACCCTTCACAGTCATTGGTTTTATGAAAAAAAGTTAACCTGTTCTTACCTGAAAGTGTAGGATAAAGGTAGATCTTCATCATACCATTGTGAACAATTCACCAAGAAATTTGTTTGTAATGCCAGTCCGTCAGAAGGAGATATCAAACATCCACCACCGTAATAAGTAACAGGAGGCGAGTTGGTTGTAATTTGAATTTCGCCCTTTGCGACCTGGCGTTCGTCAATAAAAGCAAACAACTCCGCCTTGTAAGTTGTGTTTAGCTCTAAAGAATATTCGGTTGCGTTGATCTTCCCCCTGAGAACAAAATTTAGTCCATCGAATATCGCTTTTGCAGCAATATTTTTTATAGGAATCCAAAGCGGATCTGGGCTTTGTTGGTCAATCTGGTATAAGGCCCACTGATATCTCGTTATGCTTTTACAGGTAAGCCCGGAACAATTTGCCTCAAAAGTAGTCTTTTCATTGATGGCCACTCTGGGGTAACAGTTGTACGTACACCTGGATGAAAAACAATAAAGAAGTAAAAACGCGTTTCGAAATGGAATGGAATATGACAGTCGGTGAGACTGCTCAGATGTTCACTGCGCACGAGAAACGTCTCCAGAGAGGAAGGAAAGTGAACGACCCGCTAAGGAGGAAGCAAGATAAGGTGTGATTTGCCACGGTTTCCTGTACCTAAATCAACGAAAGGAAAAGAGGATAAATTGAGTTTTAACGCTTTTTAAAACAAAACGTTCCATATTGTTGTTAAATGCGTAGGCATATTCTAAAGGCAAGTTCACAGAGAGTTAGGACAAAGCAAAAAAATCGTACAAATACAGTTCAGAGGAAACGTCCAAGGTAACTTGCTATTTCAAGGAGAGAATTGCTCACAACTCACTATCATTAAATAAGCCCATTTAGTAAAATCCATGAGTGGTTTACTATCAATGCTGCGTTCTGATTGGTTGAGCTACTACTAGGCTATAGGTTTACACAGCCCACTAGTAGCAAAAAGCGCCGGCTTTGAAAACCAAAACAATGGCTGCTGAATCGCGTTTTGTTAGCTAAAATTGTTTTGTCTCGATATTTTTGACCAACTAGTTGGATTTTACTCAAACAATTATTCCTCTCGCCCTCATGGCCTCTGAGTCAATAGCGCATGAGGCCTTCGGACTCAGAGCCCATTCGGGCTCGAGGAACAATTGTTAATTAAAAACGACAATGATAATAATGATTCAAGGATTCTTTCCATATAAAAAAATATATTATATTACATATAACAATTATTCACCGAAGTGGAGGTGGCTAGTGGTTCCATATATCTACCATTAGCCACCGACACTGAGGTGAATAACTGTTTTATATATACTAAAACAGTGAGATAATTGAGCAAAAAAATGATGGTTTTTAACTCGTTTACCGTTGCCAACGATTACAATTTTGGCGAGCAATGACCGAACGGGCAGCCGTCACGTTTTCTTGCCGACAATTAAAGTGAAGTATTTGTTTAGTTCTTCAGGGGAAATTTTGTCCAAAAGAGTTGTGAATTCTCTTTGTATTTTAATAAATTAAGATTTAAGCCCATTTGTGAACAATTCAGCTAAATAAAGTAACGCAAGACTTGAGCTTAATTTGCATTTCTAAACAAAAAACTTTTTCACCAGTTTCATCGATAAATTCAAGTCAAACAGACAAAGATTTACCTGTTAAAACCTCCAAACCGATTTTCGTCACCTTCTTCGCTTATTTCGGGAACAGCTTGTTTGAGTAGTTGTTAAATTTCTTTGTTTATTACGGCAGCAAACCGGGAAGCCATTTTGCTCGTAACTTTCGCGAGTTTGCTGTCGCTCGCTCGAAGGAACTGGGGGTGAATCAGTGAATAGCACTGGATACTCATTGATTGCGTAGCCAATCAGAGCGCGCGAAAAACACTATCCACTGTTTTAGTATATACTAAAAAAAATATATTATTAATCATGGGTGTATATTAAAGCTCGATTATCGATCGTTTCTCGCGATAGTCGATTTGTTAATGGTCGCGACGCTTTCGACCGCCTAAAGCTGATCTTTCTCAGGCGATGATTTTGATTTGCGGTCCTACCTAGCTTATGAATAGTGGATTTGGAACCTAGGTATTTGTAATGTATTACTTGACGTCGCATAACGTGTGTAAGTGAATTGCATAATTATTGGGGCGGCAAGAGGAGCCCGCAATCATAATCTCCAAGTTGCTATTTATGAAAGCACGTCACTTATATTCTTATTCTTACTCTTACCAGCTTTTCTGGGCACAGGCCTGCCCAGAGAGAACGTGTACGAACGATCGTTTGGTCCCACGCGAGGTGCCATCCCTACCTAATCCCACAACCCGTAAAGCTACAGCTTCGTTTGGACATCCACTAAGAATGAATGGAATGCACAGAAAGCAATCTGATCTGACGGTCGTTTGGACCTATCTCTCGTAATCTAATCAAGCGTATTTCGACCATCTATCACGTGAAGCTTACGCAAAGCACAGCGAAAGCAAAAGCGGTTTGACCTTCGATTGTTGTCACTAGCTCGTAACCTTTATTTATTACTAGTTATATTGAATAAATAAGTTGAGGTCGGTGAACGCGTCACCGTCTTTTAGTAGTTGTTTGTTCGCATCGCTCCGTTGTGTTTGGAACAAGGTGCACAACCTGATGTTTGACTTTTTAGCCCAGCCACCTTGTTCTTCCTATAGTCCCCCTGGTGTATGAATTTCAATCAGTATTGCTGGTGTTAGATGCTGTTTCCTCAGAGGTTCGCTGTGGTACCTGTCGGCTGCTGTGTTGCCTGCTGCACTGAAGATCAACAGTAAGCGGTCGAAAAGTCGGAGACAATAACAGAGTGACTACCGTGAGACAGTTGATAAACAAGCCTTTTATCCTTTTTTTTAATTTTCCCGTTCCTCTTACCTTACTAAAATGTTGATTTGTGGTTCCAATACTGTCAAATTATGATCATCCTTTGAAGTTTTCGAATCCAGCTTAACTTTAACGATAAACACATACTCTCCCACTAGCATTCTGTCAACATCAACATGAAGATACACATCACCTCCACTTAGTCTTCCCGGGCCATACCCAAAACAACCCCCTGAAGTATTAGAATTTCCGTCTGGAACATCAACGAGTTTCAACTCATCTAAAGGAAGTTTCTCGATTCTTTTTCGACAATACCAACTGTAAGTTAATCTGGGAATGTGGGCTCTAGAATGATCAGCTAATGCTGACAGAAGCACACTTCCATTTCCTTTAACGGCTCTGGAAACTCCGAATATTCTCGCAATCGGAGGGGGTCGTAGAAGTAGAACATAACCATAGTCGTATGCTACGACTCTGTTATCAACAGTGTTCCTCAGTACAAAACTGATGTAAACATAGCTATCAAGGGAGCGCCTTTGATATAATTTAAGCTTAATACTGTGAGTAGTTAATGAGTGTTTTGAAAATGAACTAAAGGTTCCTGAGTTTAGGAGCGCTTTCGTTACCTCCCAGGACATTTTGCTTGGCAAAGACTGGCTACAAGAGGAATGTTTTACTTGAGCATGGAATTGAAAACCTTTCCCAGTTTTTGATCCTGAACTAGCTGTAAAAATCAGTGGAGCTTGATCCAAATTCTTCGTAAGGTTCACCTTCACAACTGGTGGAGGACACGTCGAGTTAACTGCAAATAAACAAGTTGGTATCACTTGAATTCGGACCACTTAGAAGACATCTTGTTCATTTTTTTTCGATAGAGAAATCGATTAGTCCCAGTTCAAACGTCGAACTTTTCATGTACATACCGAGGTTAATACCTGTTTGGAACAACCAAAATGATTTAAGTTCGACGGTTGATTCAGAGTCAATTCAATTCAGTCGGACACAATTCATTATCACGATGCACAATGCTTACCAGTCAAAATAAATTAAAGCGGAGCCTTCGCGCGCGCAGCGGAGCACCATGGGTGATAATATTTTGTAAACTATCCATCCGAGAAAATTTGGTTATGTCGTCACCGTACGTCCGTCCCTGAGAACTTTCCGGGTAGGGGTAAGTTGAAACGAATTCCTCCCCTCTCCCTTAGAGAGTTTTGTCCTCTATTGTTTTAAAACCCTTTAGAAATGATTGACAAATCAGAATCTGTCAACTGACCAAATGTTTGGTGGATTTTAGGGTCGACCATTTGACTTTTGAGGGGTTATGGGTGATTTCAGAAAAAAATGTCTTGTAGACTGATTTCGAGAGGAAGAAAGCATGCAAATGAATTCCTGGGAGAAAAATATCCTGCACTGAAAAAAATATCGCTCATGACGTATAATGCTGAAAAAGAATTGTACACCGGCCGTTATACGCCGGGGAAAAAATTTCTCTCCAGAGAGGTTTGGGAAAAAATTCTTCAAATACAAACTAAATGAAACTAAATGAGTAAAATCACCCATACCCCACTCCCACTCAAATGTCCAATGGTCATGTCAACCATTTAGGGGCTGAGGGAAGAAACGGATTTGGCACCTTTGTAAATGTCATCCATCAACAGCTGAAAACTGGCTGGCGCGCGTTCATGACGTGGTGGTTTTCAAGACTAAAGTTTTGCATAATACGCAGATAAAGGACACAAATGGAATGAGAAAGTTCAAAAGAATGCTCAGTTTCCTTTTTGTGGACAAACGACAGCTTTTCGCTATGAAATTCTTTCGAAGAATTCAACCTCGTTTTCTACACGGCGGATCGGAGCGCTTAGCTTGTTTTGAACCAAACAAGGCAGCGAGGTTTCTGAAGACACTTGAGGTACACTCCATACTCTATGATCAAAGAAAAGTACGTTTTTAAAAAGCAATTTTTGTATTTATAAAGGTTTCATGGACGTTTTCTACATTTTGACATCGGCGTGAAAGAAAAACCACAGAATGTGCATTTGAAATTGATTTTTTGCCATGGGCTCAACCGATTTACCTTGCGTGAACACAACGATTTAACTTGTCTTACGCAAATTGCTTTTTAGGATTAACTTATGGGTTTTTGAATAACAATTTTCAAGAAATTAAGTTATTTATCTGTCATCGTTCATTCATAACATTAGCTCAAAATGCGACCATGAGACTACAGATCGTGAGTGGTACACGTTCCGCATTGAATTGCTATTCATTTTCTCTTTTATTACTTGCCATTGAAGATTTTTACAGTGTGAAGAATTCAAGAATTTCCGGCTGCAGTTTTGCAGTGCTGTTCTTTTTCCAAGACTTGTGCCCTGAATATACCTGAATAAGCTTGAATTAAGTTTACTGCGTTTGTTTTCAGTTGTTTGTTTACGGCTTAATATTCTCACTGAAAAAGTGAGCTTATCTAAAAGATGAAAGAGTTGTCCTCTCTTCTAAAACGGACAGACTCGTCTGCTTTTCGAGCCCGAGTTTGTATTTTTTTTTCATAAAAAAAAAGTTGTAAGTTGCTGTATTAACGTTTATATTTGTAGTGAAACTGGATTATTGTTATTAGTAGCGACAAAGGCTATCGTTTGCTTTCCTTTGTCTGTCCTCAGAGAAAATATTATACACCTTTCGGTAAAATTTTCTTTCAGATATTGTGAGGTATAAATGTAAAGGCTACACATAACTGTTCGTCCGGGCCCGGTTAAAAAAAGAAAAGAAAATATAATGGGCTTACTGGAAGACAAAAATGCTTAAGTCGGCCTGATTTTTCTTTTACGCCTTCCCTTAAACAAAGAAACACCGACTCTAGAAATCGGAACCCGTAAATTGCTGCTACTTAAGAGACCTACAACTTAACAAATTTTTTTCAATTCAGGAAGGTGTCTGATGCCGAAGGCCCTTAGAGATGTGAAGTTTTCTTTCCTTTTTTTTGGCTAAGAGTTCATGTTATTACTTTAATTTGGTTGCTTTTATCATAAGTATAAGCTTGGCAGACATTTCTGTCTTGCGAGCCGAACGATTTCAAGCGGTCCAAGGGAGTAGCCATGGAACGCGTAACGAAGTTAAAACAGCCGTCTCTGCTCCTTGAATGTGTAAAATATCATCGCTCTACCGTCAGAATACCCACGTGGGCCAATCGAACTTAAATCATGGGTTAACACAACTTAGACACTTGATGGGACTTAATTAATTTAAACGTCGATCATGAACTTAATTGAAGAAACTAGATACGGTACAGCAGACGTTTGACGTGGTCTGAACTGAGCTTTAAGCCTCATTTACACAAAGGTGTTTAGTTAAACAAGGAGTGAAATTGTTCCCTTCACAAACGCTGCTTAATAAAAAATTAAAGGTGATTGCAAATGTCATGCAAATAACAAAACATTGAATTTCATTAAAACCTGTGTTCCAGTTTTCCTTGTCTGTTTTTCATTTTTTAAAACCTGATTTAATTAAACATGTTTAGTTGGTGTGAACGTAAATGAATGTGTGAATTCTTTAAATTCTTATAGCTTCTCAGATTCTCGTGAGGTGTGTGTACTAAGCTAAAAGCAATTGTAAAAATTTTTTTGACTGGCATTTGTCAATGCAGAAATGATACACAGAAAGCATAGTAAAGCAAAGGATGAGTTTTGCAGTGGACAGAAATTAAATCTCATATCCAACGCGCGTTCGCCCTATTTGATTTACTGTTATTGGTTGTTTGGTACCAAAATGCAGGGAATCATTTTGAGAGCTACGTATAGAACAGTATAAAGAATCATAAATATTATCTGAAACCCACTCACAAGTATGTAATGTCTCAAAATGTGCTGGATCAAACATCGCATTAGGATTGGCATATTCTTGCTTTAGTTTCTCAAGTAACTTGCCCCTGGAGTTTTCCTGATGCGTAATAATCATTTCCACCATAAGAGAAGCCTTCGATTTTGAAGGTAATGAATATGGCCTGCAAAACAAGAAGAATAACTCACTGTTAACATTCTCCGATACGCTTTAAAGGCTCATTATCTCAGAGGAGTAAGAGCTCCCCTCACCCCCTCTCGGATCAAAGAATGAAATAATAGTAATAAGAATGCAGATGATAATAATAATAATAATAATAAATGTATGTTGGGCTCTGCAAGAATACTGAGGAAAGTATTGGACACCGAATGAGGTTTAACATGAAAGAGGAAATGTTGTAAGCCATCAGTCTGGACACCCGTTGTAGATCACGGGAAGTGACCAGATGTCTACATGTATACAGATCAGACTTCCGGCTTCAGCAGTGAACTCTCATATTGCTTAGACAAGAAATTTTGCATCACACTTGTCGCCAGAAAAAGTAGGAGTCTAAATTGTATGCAACAACTTCATATCAGGAGAGCCTTTTACCAAAACTCGGAACCACTTGAAAATGTTCTCGACTTCGTTCTACAGAAATCGAATAGTTTGCCACATTTTTGTCATACCTGCCGAGAATCTAAAACTGCAATGTCAAATTAAACACTATTATTATAAACCCGACCTATCCAATCGAACAAAACCGAACAAAAAACCAATCGAACCCAATCGAACGCCAATCGTTCGATTGGGTTGGGCAATCGAACAAAATCGAACACCTATTTTGCTGTGAGTTCGATTTTCGAACCAATCGAACCAATATAATCGACAAAATCGAACAAAATCGAACTAATCCAATGCAATTGTCTCTTGACGCCTCAAACTGAGTAAAACACGTGGAATATAATCATTGTCAGCTTTTATTGAATAAACAGGAACTGAACATCATACTGCAAGAATGTCAATGTTCGAACAAAACAAAACAAATAAAAGGCAATTTCGATGACCTCTCCTCCATGTTTGACATTTCAGACATTTCAGTCCTGGGTTTCAGTGCTCAGCAAAAGCCGCGTAAAAAGGGAAGGGAGTTAGCGGTGATTTCACTTTCACCTTCGGAATTTTCCAATACCACGTGCCTATCATGCGATGCGGCGTCCGTTAATCGAACGTTCGATTATACCAATCGTTCGGTAATCGAACGTTCGATTGGGTTCGATTACCAATCGTTCGGTAATCGAACGTTCGATTGTGTTC
>NC_133207.1:12676821-12679321 GCF_958299795.1 Porites lutea | reverse complement strand
TATGATGACTTTAGAGAGAACACGTGACTTGATTACGGTACTAGTACCATATTTTTTACCTAAAAGACTCCATTCTACTAAAAGTTATTTTATAAAAGCAATAGAGCACACTTTCTATGGGTTTACCGGCGTGATAGAATAACCCACGCGGGATGTTGGGAGAACACGAGTAAAGCTTGTAAATCACTCGCCTTCGGCTCATGATTTACAAGCTTTTCGAGTGTTCTCCCAACATCCCGCGTGGGTTATCACGCCGGTAAACCCATAGAAAGTGTGCTCTATTGCTTAACTGACAAGTTGATGGCCGACGAGACAAAAACAGTTCAAATGCTTTCCTGAATTTCCCTAAAAAGCTCATGCCAACGAAGATCTTTGAACTCTGAACTTGAATGTTTTCTCACGAACCTAAAGTTGTCGGAACGCACTTTTAGGATCCTCGACACAACATGAATTTCTGAGGTAATTGAATAACGTCTAGATTAATAGACGATAATAGAATTTCAGGACTCTCATATTTCCAACTAGTTTGAGATTTTAGGAGTGGGTGAAAAGATTTGTCATTGGAAAACCCTTTTCAGTTTGGACATCAGAAGAAAACATCGCGAGCTAGCCTAGTCTACATACAAGATACACGACATTCATTAAAACAGGTCTAGTTTAGTGTAATAAAGACTAGTGTTGGTATTTTTACTGAAGAGACTTTATAGATATGTGTTGTTGTTGGAAGTTATTATGTGGTTTATTTTATATTGTACCGATATGATGAATTTTTTTGCCGCGTTCAAATGCAGATTTGATTGATTTATAGATTGCATTGCTCGAGAAGTTCACACCATTAGACTTTCAAAAAAGTCCTCCGTCCGATTTAACAGCGGACACGCTTGCTAGGCCGCTTCAATTCGCGGCGTAAAAAGCTCGCTCCGCTTGCTTTAATTAGTGAAGTCGATCTGTGGCAAGTCAAGTCACACGACAGAGAACGCGAGAGACACATAAAGGGAGTGAGAGAAGAGAGAAACTACGTCTATACACCGTAATTTTTAGGAAGTTATTATAACTCCAAAAATGGAGTAAAATTTTAGGTACAGGATAACCCCTTTTGGGGGTTATTTTAACTCCTAATATCATAGGTGACGAATTACTCCTTAATTTTGGCGCGAATTTCAGCGTTAATTTGTAATTTAACATGTGAAATTACCAAATTGCCATGGCAACCTGCCGTACGTCTCCGTTTCAAGGTGGCGAGGAAGTTTTAAAATGTCATGAATGAAGATGTCGGGGTATAAAAAGACGCTTTAGAAAACCTGAACACACGAAAGAGCACATCAAGAAGGATTCTTAGAGGTATGTGGTGGGAAAATTCTGAAAACTTAAGCCAAAATTTAGCTCTAAACGTTTGAGAGAGTGGAGTTCACGATCGATCGATACGATCCAGGAAAAAAAAACAAGTCAAAAATCCTCGATTGCTAACGTAATTCGTCACCCATGATATTAACAGGAAATCAAATGGTATATTCGTGAAATTAGGGAATAATTTCACTTGCGTTTTGTCCAAATCCTGAAGATTATAAGGATTTGGACAAAACGCGCGAGAAATTTTTCCCTAATTTCACTCGTCACCATTTGATTACACATACTAATTTAACTCCGAATTTGGGGTCATTTTAACTCCTGAAAAAGAGTTCTTTTACTCCCAGTCTGAAGTTAAAATAACTCCGAAATGGGGTTACTTTTACTCCTTACATGGGGTGTTTTTACTCTTTTTGGAGTTAATTTAACTCTGAAAGTGGAGAAAAAATTTTGGGTACAGGATACTTTTTTGGGGTTATTTTAACTCCTCAATATCTGGGGGTCACTTTTACTCTGAAAAAGAGTTCTTTAAACTCCTTTATGGAGTTAAAATAACTCCCCAAAAAATAACTCCACTGTAAGGAGTTAAATTAGCCCCACTAGAGGAGTTATTATAACTCCTTAAAAATTACTTAACAATTAATGAATGAGGCTGAGTATCTTTTGAAGAATTATGAAGATCGAGGAGGGTGTTATCCGTCGAGGCCATAGGCCGAGGCGGATAACACCCTCCGAGATCTCCATAATTCTTCATATGATCCGAAAGCCGAATTCAATAATTGTTTTATTATTCATTCAAAATAATTCCTAGTTTAAAAACATGGCTACAACATGCTTACCTCCATCGATCCCTCGATGTTAAGTTCATCTTCGATGGTGCACGTTTAGGTTTGTCCAGGTCCGCAAACATTCTCCAAATAGCAGATGTTGCCCTTCGAGATGTCTTCTTGCTGTTCTTGCCATGTTTTTAGCTATTTTTTCGCCTAGTTCTTACTCTTGAAATAAGTGAAACGACCGTCATTTTTGTTTCCACGACCAAAACAACTCAACCTCGACCCCAGGTCTTCGCGGTTAACGGTGCCTTAACCTGCACGAACGCTGCATTTTTGACGTCATTTCCTCGTTAAACACAAAATTCTTCCAAATTTGGTCG